>NW_019174323.1:1566217-1747602 GCF_002260705.1 Seriola dumerili
CTTACTGCCTCACTGCATAATTTTCCATTAGAGTTAGACAGAAATCAACATGTTTAGCATTAGTTTTGGCTCATATAAAGTATATACTGTATATATATATATATATATATATATATATATATACGCTCTTGACATACAGTGACTGCAGCCTGGGGCAACAATACAAATCCAGACTGCAGAAAGTTCAGATCCTGTGTTTTGTTGTTGCTGCAAATTTAAATAGCTGAAATGACAAATTTCAATGTCATAATAATTCTTTAAAGTAGGACTCAAAAAGTCAGATTTAAGTCTTAACTAAAGACGTAGCTGCTGCATTGAGCCACTGTGCGGGCAGTTACTGAATCCTTCACCCACAACAGAAATGACATAAATAAAGTAAAATCACAGGAACTAAGACGGCAGCTGATTCTAGTTTCTTATGGGTGAAATGTTTTGTTGTCCCACTGTTTTACTGCATCATGATTCTTTACATTAACTGTTAAACACGTGGCGTCATTAGACCCACAAGCCACGACACTGTCTGAACATAAACAGGCTGTCAAATGTATTTATATCTATCTGTGTTTAAATTACAGTATAAATGACACCATGGGGGCAATATGTAAGAGAAGGTGTTTCTGTATCATCGACACCTTGTTTGATGACATTATCACAAGCCGTGTCTTCACTATGTGAAAGTGACTTTAAGAAAAGCACGATTTAACCATTTGCTCTCAGGCTCTAACATGGTGAATTATTAAAAAGCAAATACAGGAAATGAGGTGGAAAAAATGATATGATTCTCAGACCAGTACAAGACACAACCAGCCCTGAATACTAATCCTCCTCGTCTCTCTGTCCAGATGGCTCTGACATGTGCTCAGTCGTGTTAGCCATGTGCTAACTGCTCTGTTAGGGCCAATGGGAGCTGTAGTCAAAGACACTGCCCTTCCTGATGCATGAACGTCTCTAAAGATGTCTGGGCCCGTGAGGATGAGCTGCTTTAAACTCTAAATAAACTCATAAATGATGCGTTGCATGTTTAATGGATGAATTCATTGATGGATGAAAACAGTCCTGAAGTTGCAGCTTGGTAACGGAGACGATGATTGCGGGTGAAACTGGTGTGAGCATTTAAGGTGCTCCCCCTGGATGTGTTATCATTTTCTCTTTCAGAGGATTTTCTGAAAGCTCTTTTTCTTTTTTCTTTTTTTTTTTAAACGACCGTGGCGAGGATGGGGATGCTCCCCTCAGCAGGTCGGGGGCCGCTTGGAGAGTCTGCAGGAGCAGATAAGACGAGCGGAGCCAGAGTTCAGCAGCCAAGTGCTGAGTTTAACCTCCGTTCACTCACACATACTCTTGAGCACTGAGCGGGTAATTTACATACTCAGCTCTGATTGGGCAGTTTATTACACCGCAGGACGAAGTAGCTCTTCTCCTGGGTGAGGGCTCGGATTCTTATTCTAGTCCTGGTAGGTTGCTAAAGCCACAGAGAGTTTAGAAACCGTTGATCACAGGAGAGTCAAAACAAGCGGGGCTGGTTTTGCGCAGGTTGCTGCTGCCTCTCGGAAGAGGACATCTGTAGACTCTCTTAACTTGTGTAACACACTGTGACCAGATTCTTTTCAATTCAATTTTCTTTATTTCTATATAAGTGCTATATTATATCTTTGTTTTTATATTTTGTCCTGTATCTATGACTGTTTACATAAAGCGATTGTGTGTTTTGTTGCATAGTGTTGGCTGTAATGACTGAAATCTGTGTATTTGCATCTTTATCTTGAGCTTGTGTTTGTATTAATACATTAGGTTGTATTATTAGTGTTGCATTTACCTGCACATTGACTGCAGATGGAAATTACCTAGTGGCTAAATTTGGTGTAACACATTTCTTCTCCTTGTATGAGATTTTTTTGTCCAAAATAATAAAAGTAATAAAATAAAATAAATTGAGACCATTATTCAACGGTCTCAATTCAATTCACCTCCAGTGTTTGAGTCTGTGTGTGTGGACGGCCGGGTTAGAGGAGATCATAATAATAATAATAATTCAAATTTTATAAGCAACTGAAAACTAATTTTGAAATTTAATCACCATGGAAAACTTAATATGTGAATTAAAGCCAAAACAATTAAATTGACAACTATTTTGAAAATTGATGAAATATCTAATTTCCAAAAATTCCAAACATTGTCTGGTTCCAGTGACTCAGCTGTGAGGTTTTGGTCTTAAATGAGCAATTTGGAGACGTCATCTTGTAATTTAAGAAATATATATATAATATATATATGAATCAATTGATCAAGAAAATCTGAACTTCCTTACTTGATTGATTCTGTTTCATCACACTTGATTATTGTTGGTGTCCTGGATGTTCAAGAGTGAATTTTGGAATTTCATCGGTACAAATTGATTAATATGAAAACAGTCACAATATAGCTGTTTGATAAATGAGTTCATTGAACTTAAGGTTTTCGAAATTGCACAAGTTGGACCTTGGAGATTTCAAAGAAAGAAATTCAATCAATGTAATTTCACACAGATGGTTTTCAAATCAAAATATCCAACTGCTAGAAATTGAGTGGTATTAAATTTCATAATTAGGTATATAGTTGCAGGTAATGTTCAGATCCTTGCTGCATTTCTTTTTTCCCCACTGCTCTTCCATTACAATGCTCCGCTCTCTTTTCCCTCCTTTAAACTTCTTTATTGCACATTAAACTGAAAAGCTGAAAACTGTTTCTTCAGGTCACCTTGCTCCTTGTGCTTCTCTCTTGTTATCTTGCATAATAAGTCGTAGCATTAGAGCTGTTAAAAGGCAGTTCTCAGAAAGCTAGTGTAATGTATTGGCCTGTTGGCTGGAATGTGTCAGGCTGTTCAATACCAGCCACACTGACGTACTACAACACTGTGCAGCTAACTCTGCTGCATCGCTGTCTGCTAACCTCGAGATTTAAAGGATAGGTAATACAAAAAGAGCAGCATGTGGTAATTATCGGATGAATAGAACGAGAGATGGGGGGGGGGGTCAGAGAGAGAAAACATGGCTGGATCATGGTGAAATATCATCACTTTGACCTTGAGATATGAAATCATTCCGTGGCATTATTGGAGATTATGTCGCACAATGGAGGCAAAGGGTGTATCTGGATAGATCTGACTATTATAATAAAGCTAGTTTAATCAGTCACAAGCACCACCAAAGACCTTCCTCAGGAAATCAAAACATCGACAGACTCGTACGACAAAAACTTGATCTCTAAGCAAGCTAGGTTAGATCCAGTAACTCAAAGGTCAAAACACACATCAAGAACTGGTAAAAATCAAGGTTTCTGTAGATAGTTCCCCCTCTGGTTTTTGGGTAATCTCATATTGTCTGCTGGTAGGGCCTATACAGTTTCTCTCATCTTGCAGAAGTCGCGGGGAGGGAGGGGGGGACTTCCTTTGAAGTGACAGCAGAGAGGAGAGGCAGACGGAGCATCAGAGGTGGAGGTTTTTTAGAAGTGGAATACCTGCTGCTGGCCCTGGACTTTGGGGAAATCCTCTTTCTGCTTGCGGGTTTTGGGCCTCTCCAGGCTGCTTTGCTGAAGGTGTTTGAGCCTAGCTGCGACGGTGGGGCCCTTCGTTGGCCCCGGAGAGTTGCTGCTGTTCTGTGGGAGCCAAGAGAGAGCAGGTATTAACAAACGTCTCATTTGAGTTTGACTTAATTTTACAGTGAATGCTCAAAACCGCCATTCTCTCATCATCACACATTCCGAAAATGTACACTACAGCCAACCGGGCTAATGATTGCTCTGATTTGTTGCATTTTATTTCTCTATTTGTTCTTGAGCAAATAAATAAACAAAGTAAAGAAATGTTTCAGACAGCCCCTGTGGTGTCCGGTTACCATTCATGAATCCCTAAGCAGCACGCGCACTGAAGAAGAAAACGCTCTACTGTGGAAAATGTCGTTTTAATGACCAACATTAGAAAGAGACGTAGTTTTATTCTGCTAACATTAATCACTGCTGACAAGAACTTTACAGATAAAACAGTGACCTAAATGCTTTAAGTGAATAAAAACAGGCTCTGAATTTAAAACACCTGCAGGAGGAAAATAGATTCTTTCAGAGAGTCTGTCTGCAGCTCTGAACCTGAAATCCCCCCCCCCCTCCCCTCCCTGTCCTTTATTTTGACAGCTACCTGCTTAGCGCCGTTGTGCGATAATTCCAACAAAAACAAGACCTCTTTACTCAGCTCAGTGTGTCACCAGAGCTGTCAGGAGGTGCGCTCGCTGTTCACAAAACTAAATACGTCATCTGCCTCGGTCCATGCTGACTCACTGCACATCGCACCGTCAGTTACGAGGTTGTACGTCTACATGGCGGTGGCGGCGGCGGCGGCGGCGGTTAACTGAGAGGATGAAACAAACGCTCACTGCAAGATTCTCAAACAAAGATCATCATGCAAATGTTCACAGCTCTCAGAGAGGAGGCAGAAACTCAGTCAGCAGGAGAGGAAGTGTTAAAAAGGTTGGAAAGAGAAGTTCAGTACCTCACTGCATCACATCTGATATAATGTAAACACATTATATATATTGGGTTTTTTTAATATTCCGCTTTTCTGTTAAAAATTTATTTGAAAATTTTCAAATAAACATTTAATGTTTATAAAGATATATAAAAGTACGTATAATGTTGTAACTGAGGTTTTTGTTTTGTAAATGTGTTACCTGCAGACACATGATAGATTTTCTGATTATTGATGGCGGATCCCTTCTTCAAACCATTTCAATGTACAGCAAGCAATGACGGACAAAATCCATGGTCCAAAAACACATTCAAAAGTCAAATGAAGTCTCTGATTTGTCTCTGTTAGACAAATCAAATAAGGATGTTCTTTATTATTTGTTTAGGGATCGGAGCGCCCGCCTTGAAAAAATGTGAACACAGCTTTTAAATTCTTTTCATTAAACTCTTCATTTTGACATCTACACTCCATTTACACCTGGCATCAACACACAGTCTGTATCTGGATGAGGAGACATGTAGTTGAGATAGTTAAAGGCAGTAACTCTACTGTGGCTGAGAATCCAGATAACATGAATACATGTTAATACCAGGTATAAATGTAAAAGATCCAAGGATTGGATGTCAACGTATCCAGGTGCACATCACATGTCAACACCCGCTGTAAACGGAGGATATTTTAAAACTTGATTTTCCTTGACTGACGAGCTCTGTGGTGGATACGCAGCTCTCTGCTACCTGTGATTAACCTGACATCTGACTTCTTCATGTTCAGTTTGATTTCTATCCTGAATATAGATGTTGACACTTTTTAGAGGTTAGAAAGACTTGAGTAAAGAAGCGAATAAAAAAGGGAAAGGAGGGCAGAGAAGTCCAGAGGTGTGGCAGAGGGCTGCTGTGAGTTTTACATTTACCTTTCTGCCCAAGGACCCGAGGGTGCAGCGAGGGGCGGGGGAGGCCTTTGGCAGGATGCTGTACCGTTTACTATAATCTGTTACAGGCGTTCTCTGAAATATCTTTGATCCGTGGTGGTTGTGTGAGAGAGTGCGGCAGAGACATGTTATCACACTGACTTCATGGCAAATGAAAAGAAACAAAAAAAAAAAGAAATCAGCAGCGTTCATTTATCAGTGCTCGATGGTGTCTCACCTCCAGCTCAGCGATGATCTTCTCTTCATCGTCGTCGTCTTGAATCGCGGACGCCGCGATCACGGGCGGGGTCGAGGCGGGTCGAGGGGTGTCGGAGGGGGTCCGCCTCAGCTTCACAAGAGTTTTGGGCATGTCAGCGTCGTCCTCCATCTCCAAGGCAGAAATATAAACATTAAAACCTCTTCAAAGTGACCTGTTACTGCACAGTTCACATGTAAACAACACTGAGAGGAGCCGTCGCCTCAGATCTTGTAATTTGCATTTCACAGTTTCCTACAGCATTTTACAGTCAAAAGAAATGTTGACATTTTCATGAACTATAATCTTATGCTTCAGTGAAAACAAGCAGCACTGCATCCCACAGCAAAGGTTATGTAATTAATGAGGGAGCTCACCAGGTTTAATCACAGCAGGAGGAGGCTAAAATATTATTGATGGATAGGCAAAAAAATTATATCCGTCAATTTTATTTATTTATTTAGTAAAGCTCCATATTTTCCTCTTCTTTTGTGTTTTATTTGAAGTGTTGATCCATAAGAAGATATATTTGTGGTTTTAAGAACCAAAAACCATCTCAATGTAGTTTTACATCTCCTCTCTCAGGCTTCTCTCTGGAACTCTAGTAACAACAGATCAGTCAGCCAATCAGAAGAGAGGAGGCTCTGTTCCTCTCTGCTGATTGGCTGACTGTTTTCTGAGTGATCTAATAAAATTATAGCAGATTTCAGGTAAACACTCAGAGAAACCAAATCCTGTAAGGATGATGGGTCCAGGTGGGCGGGGCTTGGGGTGTGGCTGAGAGCAGTGACTGCTTTGTTGTGACATCACCAAGTTCCACAAGTCCTGACGGCTGGTTTAAGGCTCAGTGTCTGAATACAGGCTGTGTGCATTTCTCTGTGGACTGAGGCTTTGATACTTTCACAGTATTAATATAGAACCTAGACCTGATCTATAATCAATCAACACATGGATATCTACCTTTAGACTATATGGACTTTAATTATTTTTCAGGGCGATTTGGCAGGAGAGAGATGTGAGTGTTTTGATCTTTAACTGACATTGCAGATCGTCAGATTTTCCAGGATCAGCTCTGGTTCTTGGAATCGTGAAGCATCAACCCGTCGCTGTAGTGTTCAAAGCGGACCAGAGAGCAGGGATGAGATATAAGAAGCCTGTTTTCCACTAATGGCTTTGTAGATAAATAAATATCTGACGTCCCTCAGACAGCGAAGGCCGACCAGCGTTATCATAAAGAAGGCAGTGGTGAGGGTTTTTAATTATCTGCTGCCGTCTGCAGTGTTGGAATTTCAGCTGGTAATTACGTCCGGTAATGCGGCGCACGGCTGCACACAAGGGACCACACGCTCAAGACTGAAACTTTAGGTGATGCTTGTTATCCCTCAGTGCAACAAATCCGTCAGTGGAGGAGACAGTACAGTCATTTCTCAGACACTTGTTGAATAGTAGCATCTTCTTTCCCTGCAGCTTCCTCCTCTTCATCCACAGCTGGCTGGTTTCACACAGCCGTGTAAAAGTGAAGTGTTAACGATACACAAACAAATGCTACTTATAAGTAATGGTTGAGCCTAATGAGCTGTTTGTTACAAACTCAGCTGAATTCTTGTGAGACTGTGAGACTGAGGCAGAGCAGCCCCTCCTCCTCTCACCTGCAGCACCTGTAGATCAGGTGTTTCTTCACATCAGCAGCAGAGGGAGGAGGAGAGGAGAGGATAAAGGACTTACTGTAAAAGACCTGCATCTTTCAGGTGACTGTTAAATGAATCTGACTGTATGTTAAGTCAGGGGTCACAGTCTGAGACTGTGGACCGCCCCTCAGACAAACCTTGGAAAAAGGCGCCACTCACTCCACCATAGTTTACTTGCTTTGTTTCGCTCAATTACTGGATGTCTATGGGATTATGATTATGTCATTTGATCTCATAGACACGCAACAATTTAGCCACGAGAGGCTAATAGTGCAGTTTGACATAACTTGAGACTAAATACATAAAAGAGGTCTGTCCTGAGGCTTTTATTAGTTTATGACCCCAAACTACTGTATCTCTGAACTGTCTCTTTCACCAAACCACACACATTTAGGCTCATTTACATGATCTCCCTTTGATAATTAATGTAATAACTTATAATATGTTTCACTTCCACCTCCAGAAAAATAATATTGTATCTGTTTCTTCTTCACATTTTTGCATTTGTAGATCAGTGTTAGTGGTTATTGTGTATGAATATTAATAACTTTATTTAAATAGCACCTTTAAAAGCAGAGTTTGTAAAAGAGGGGAGGTGTAATAAGGTATAGCTTCAGCCTGCAGCTTTTCAACCAATATTCTTATTCTTTATTTCTATGTATTTATTATGTACAAATACTAATAAGAATCAAAATAAATTTAACAGAGTTTACAAAGTGCTGCAGTGTTGTATCACCCACAACAAGAACAGATAATTATTGGTTATTGTTATCAGCTCTGAATTTCTCTTGCGTAAAGATTAATCGATATGTATTATATAGTGGTTGTGTAGCAACTTGATACAACCACATTCCTCGTGGGTCTCATGGGTACTGAGGTAAATGCACTCAAACAGCATCATTAAGAAGGTAAACAACACACAGTCAGCAGCATTTTAGTAAAACATCCAGCCCAGTGTGTCACTGCCTGAGTTTCCTGATGTTGGTGTGGCAGAAGAGCCTGCACTGCAGGAAGCTTCAAGTCAGTTTTTATTTATAGAGCGCGCAGAAGCGAGCTCACCTACGAAGTATTTACATTAACGGCAACATAATGTGGCTGTGACTCCATGAAACATGAAGACGACGACCAAGGGAGTCATTTATCTTTGGTAAAATGTCAGAGAAACATAGTTAAAGCAACTTCCACCTATGATCTCTGTTCAAGGAGTTTCCATCTACGTCAGTGTCTAGTTAACCAAGGATGGGTCACATCAACAACAACAACAACAAAGAATCCAATCAGTGCCTCTGTGGCTGGATCGACAGTTAAGGGCACAGGACAAGGGGCGGACTTATTGACAGAGAAGCTGGAAGTAAACAAGAAGAGCTTAATGATGAGCGGGAAGATATGTGAGTTGATGATCTGCTATAAAAATAATAAATGAAAATAATGACTTAAAAAGAGGAGAAACATGTACAAAGGTTCAGGGTTATACTTCCAGCCAGGCTGCAGTTGTTTGGCAGATTTCTCAGACCTCAGACTGAATGAACTTTGTGTGGATGAACTGCAGAAAAAAAAAAAAAAAACCTAAGAAGAACTACTTGACACTGTTCAATCAAAATTGGCTGAGGTCCTTGAGGAAGGTTTTCATCATCTTGTTAGAGCAACACCTGGAAGATTCCAGGCTGCTCCGGAGACTGAAGTGAATTTTCTGCACAGACAGAGATCAGGGAGGATTTAGAGCCGTAGCAGCTTGTTTTTAAACCAAACCTCCACCAACAGGAAGATCACTCTGCTGTACACGACAGTCTGGCTTCTTAACATGTGGGTCAGAATCAAACTTGTGTCATAAAGCGTGTTTCTGAATCCCGACGTACGATCACTAAGACTGTTTGAAGGTGAAGCTGCGCACCTTCATCACCTGGAGGCTCAACCTGACTGAACATCACAGCTTTTTAAATCATATTTTGAATCGGCAGGAAGCTCCATGTGAGAGTTAGAGTGACTCTGTCCAACTTCAGCATTAACAAAATCAGGTGCGCACCCTCTTTCTTTGGTGTTTCATTGATAGGCCACAACACCTCCAGAGGACTCTATGGTGGCGTCCCAGGTGCACCCCCCCTCTGCTTTCACCCCTCCCGCTGGCTGCTGGTCATCCTGCCGCCCAGCTCTTTTCTTTTGGTTTGATCCAGAGCCAGTTGCCGGACAGCTCCTCTGCCAGGGAGTTGATAGCCTGCCGGAGGGCCTGTCCTCGGATTCCCCCCCCCGCCCTTTCAGCAGCCTGGTGGTTGACATGGCTACAAAACCCCTGCAGATCAACCTTCATCCTCCAATCCCAGGCTTTCTTCTTTCCTTGTAGTTACCATTATTTATTTATTCTTAAAAAAATGTTCTATTGATATTGCAATAATCATCATCTTTACGCCATGATAATATCGTGACAGCCCATGCAGCAGCTGCACTTCACGCTGTGATTCACCTGAACTAGATGCAAAATCACTTCTTGAAACTCAGCTGAGCTCACGTGACTCAGTGACTCACTGTCATAATGACTGAAGCTGCTGGTTACTATGTGTTTATCTAAAGGCTCTGCAGTTCATTCGCTCACAACTCACAAACAGTCAGAGTTTTAATGGAGAGCTAATGAGGCGTCCAGCAGCAAACGTGGCTTCATTTCCAAGACCTGGGCTTAAACCAGGCGCTGATCTGGGCTTGGATCATCTTTACTTACAATTTCAGAAGCTAAATCATTACAGCTTTTATTACACAGTTGCAGCTAATAATTATTTTCATTATTGGTTAATCTGCTGATTATTTTATCAATTTATCAATGAACCATTTTGCCTTCAAAATGTGAGAAAAAGTGAAAAATTGCTATTTCCGAGAGCCCACGGTCATAAACCCAGAGATATTCAAACATAGACACTTCAGACGTTTAGCTTCTTTTCCATCACACAACAACATCAGGAGGGATCTGATTGGATCCAGATTCATCCTGCAGCATCACAACGGGTCAACACACACGAGGAAGAAGGAGACCTGCAGCAGATGGTCTGACCTCCACAGAGTCCTGATCTCAGCATCATGGAGTCAAGTCTGGGATCACATGAATCGTCTCAGCTCTAATTACATCTTTTGTTTAAATGATAAACTTCTCATAATAATCAGAGTAAGTAGCCAGGTAGTCTATAAAACAATGACATTCATATAAGGGACTTTAAAATCAACCCTCCTCCTGGACCTGAGAATTTCTCACCTTCAGATTCTTGGTGGTGACGATGACTTCTCCGGTGCGGTTGGTGGTGAGGCCGTGTGCCGACGGGAAGCTTCGCCGTGGTGGGGGCGGGGGCGGAGACTTGGAGGGCTTCTCTGTGCGGTACCTGGCCACACTGAGGTCCACTGCAGACAGAAGACCACGCTTCACTGTAAAACTCTGCAGCGTGAACCTTGTTTTTACCACGACAAGTTCAATGAACAGATTTTACCGCATACACTCACCTGACCCTCGATGTGAACCGCCCCCCTCCATACTGTTGAGCTTCTGGGCTGCCAGCTGCACTTTGCCAGGCTGCTGGTCCCCGCTGGGTGTGGGGGTTGTGGTTGTGGTGGCTGTTGTCCCGATGGTCCCAGCTGCAGGAGAAGTAGCTGTAGTGGAAGTTATTGGGATGGTGATCTGGGGCTTGGGGGGCACTGCCGGCTTGTTGATGTGCCTGGCGGCGAAGTCCAGGTCCGGGATGGCCTTCATCAGCTCGGCCTGGGTCTCTTCCAGCAGGCGATTGATGTCCTGGGCGCTGAACTGGGTCAGGCTGGCACGCTTCTCCTCCCAGTCGCGCTCTGCCGCCTGACACATATACAGATACAGTACATGTGAGTGATAAGATGCACGCAGATCACAAACAGGCACAAACGCATTCATGCTGTGTTCTCTTGTATTACACGGACAAATGGATGATAACCAGGCTGCTGCTGTGGGTGTGCACACGGTGTCAATGAGAACTTTAAACACCGTCACATGCTGTTTTAAATGTAAATGAATATTTGCCATCTGGTTAATACTGACATATTTACACTGCTGTATAATGCGCATTCAGTGTTAGATTATACACAACAATACGATCCATAATCAGCAGCTGATTACCAGTCTGACTTCGGCCGACACAGACTTATCAGCAGGACGCCGACTCGGCAGCTCGTCCAGGACCCGGTTTCTGAAGGTCATGGAAGGCTGGATGTCCTGCTCGGGGCCCGAGGTGTCCGCGTCGCCGGCGGACACAGGCATCCAGTTGGCCAGGCCGGCGCTGGTGCTCAGGTCGGTGAGGCTGAGGGGGGGGCTGTTCAGGATGTCCAGGTCCGAGCTGCGACTCGTGTCCTCCGCCCGCTTCTGTGCTTGGCTGGAGACGTCCTCGGGGCTCTTCCACACGCCCTCCGTGACTTGTCTGTACATATAGGAGGGATACAAAACACTACAATACACACAGGACACCGTCAAGGTCCTAGACTGTGTTAGAAAAGCAATCTGGATACTACCAGACACAGATGAAATACAGTCAATTTGCCACAAAAATTCAAGTTTATCTAATCAATTCACTTATTAGAGCTGGAACTAACACTAATTTGAATTTTAGAGTCAACAGTGAAGAGACAGGAAATTAGAGGAGAGAGAGATGGGAACAAATGGTCAGCGTCTTTGAGCACAGTGGCCCAGGAATCATTATTTTTAAGATATTAAGCTACAATGATGCAAAAATTCACGTGGACTAATAAACTGATCGGAACTACATTCAAATGTTTGTGATATGGACAGAAGTTTATACTAAAATATTTTCCATCTACAAGCTGGCATGGACTTCATTACCAAATTTCTTGACATCAGAAAATAGTACAATATGTTTAAAAAAAAAAGAAAAAAAAAAAAAGTTAAGATTGTATTTGTTTACACAATGAATAGTATGGAACATTATGACTTTCTTGTTTAAAGGAATTTAATGTTTGTTAAGTTTTCTGAAATGGATACAGGAGCTATTTCATCCCACTTATTTATATTTATTTATCTTTTTTTTTGTCACTTAGCAGATTGAATTGTGAAAAGTTTTCTTTTCTCAGTTATTAAGAAATTAAATTATCAAATGGAGCTCTTGTGTGTATTAGATTTGGGTTGGTGTTGGTTGTTGTGCGCCACAGGGCTTGTGCTGTGTATTGTGAGTCTCACTGTGAGTATGAATGATATGGATGTGTATTGATGTTGATCTGTTGTCATGGAAGAATCGTTTATGAATCTAAGGGGACCCCAGGTAGAGTAGCCACTGTTACAACACAGTGGCTAATGGGGATCTAACTAAATAAATTAATACAAGCTACAACACTGTACGATTTGATTATATAATTTTACAGAATTAGAATGATGCAACTGTGAAAGACAATAATAATAATAATAATACATTTTATCCATAAGCACCTTTCCAGGCACCTTACAACACACAGGAAGAGAAATCAAATACACAAAAGCAACAGACAGTAATCCAACAAGGCATATAATACAAAATAAGTTGAATAAATATAATTAGATAATACAAATATGACTGTATAGAATAGTAGTGCTGGAGTCAAAGAATAGGTGTGTGTGTGAAGGTGTGTTTTGAGGTGGGAGTTAATATTACAAGCAGCTAATTTTGATTCTATTTCTTTTCTTCTTTTTTCTTTATTTCCATTTTATTCCATTTTATCCTCGCAGCCAGACTGTCGGAGTCCTCTCATGCAGAACATGATTCTGCTGTTTTACACTTTGTTTTCAGCCATTGTCATTCACTTCACACTGAATAAGACAGAGGGTGTCAAACCTATTTGAGTATTATTTTGCCTCAGACCAAAATGTGTCCTCGGCACAGGAGGTCGAAAAGAATTAAAACACGTCATACGACTCTTCTGCTGCAGTCTTCCAACCAGCCACATGACTTATAGATCAGTTATAGATACAAACTTAGCCTTCGGGATAATAAAAACAAAGTGGTTTACATGTCACAGAGCTGAAACTCAGGTCGTGTATCAGCATTAAAAAAGAAACATTTCAAACAGAGGCCGACACAGAGGTGGATTTTAAAGAAGTAAAGAAGTTCCTTTGATGAAATAATCATCTCTCTGATGAACTCTCTCTGACCAGAACATCACTATCAACTGCCTCAGCATCACTAACAGGAACTGTTGCTCTCTGATGTGTCTCTCAGTATTCAGGCAGAACCTGTTCCTGCAGGACTAACAGGTAATTATTTAGTGTCTGATGCTACGCTCGTACGTCAGAAATCATTAAATTTCTGCTTTTAATCTCTTTAATCTTAATCTTCAAGAAGTTATCCCTGGAAATCCTTTGTAGAATCTGTTTGTGAGGACGATTAGGAAGTAAAGAGAGTATCTCATCTGAAATTTAATATCACTGAGAACGCTTTTCAGACATTCTTAAACATCTGCCTTTTTATGAAAAGGCTCTGAGCCTCTCTGCTGATTGGCTGACTGTTTTCTGAGTGATCAAATAAAAATATAGACTTCAAGTAAACACTCAGAGAAACCAAATCCTGCAAGCTTGGATGGTGGGTCCAGGTGGGCGGGGCTTGGGGTGTGGCTGAGAGCGGTGAATGCTTTGTTGTGACATCACAAAGTTCAGGAAGTCCTGAAGGCTTGTTTTAAGTCTCAGTGTCTGAATACAGGCTGTGTGCATTTCTCTGTGGACTGAGGCTTTGATACTTTCACAGTATTAATATAGAACCTAGACCTGATCTATAATCACACTACACATGGACATCTACCTTTAGACTATATGGACCTTTAAATAATTCATAACCCTGTAGAGTTTCATTTGGTAAACAGAACTTTTGACTCACAGAAAATCACAATAAAAGTCTACAAGAGGAGAAAATGTGTCTGTGAGTTGAAGTGGTTTAAAAACAAAGTGAGGAGTGTTTGATATGTGTACCTGCGCAGAGTGCTGAGTGCATCAGTCATGGTGTTGCAGCGCTTCAGCAGGGCGTCCAAGCGGTGAGGCTCCTCTTTAAGGAACTTAACAGCCTCCACCTCCACCCTCAGCACCACTCGCATCTTACTCTGCAGGCTGGGGAACTGGTCTGGCATGGGGGGGAGAGAGGGAGAGGGAGAGGGAGAGTAAGGGAGAGGGAGAGAGGGAGAGAGAGAGAGAGAGAGAGAGAGAGAGAGAGAGAGAGAGAGAGAGAGAAGGGCTCAGGAGGGAGAAGACAGATGGATGAATAGAGGAAACGGTGTCAGAGGGATGTGTTGAGATGTTGATGTGTGGAAGAATGGAGGCGTGGAGTGAGGGTGGGGGGGGGGGGGATTACGGGAAAGAAGACATAACGAGAAGACAGGATGCTGTTTCTGTCGCAGCTTCTTGACGGCTGTGGATTTTCCTGTCATATCCAGGCGGCACCGGCGAGGAGTATGCGGTGGAGGTCAGCCAATATGAGAGGGAGGGGCTCACTCAACATGCAGCGACAAAAACACACTGTGTCTTTCTGTACGTGTATTCATGTGTGGACGATTCGCAGCTCTGAACACCGTCCACCTGCTGCTCAAACACTGAAGCAAACAGTGCTTCTGTGCATTTTGCAGGCTGCAGGCAGAAATGCTAACTAGGAGTGGTCAGTCCACACATTATTGTAATGAAGCCCCCTCTGAGCTTGGGAATCCACCCTTAATATTCTAGATACAGAGCGGAGGACACAGGTCAGAGCAGCAGTACAAGAGGCTAAAACCAGAACTTCATGAATATCAATCAAAGTCAAAGAAGATTCATAAATATTCATCTGTGATTAGTTGCAACATAAGTTTGACATACATGTAATATGTCAGCAAAACACGGACCTGAACTATGACTACAAATGTGGGGTACACTTAATGATTAATGCTGTTTTTCTTTGGTTCGTGTAAAATTATTATATTACTATTCTGAATATTTATATCATCATACAGTGGCTAAAATATGCAGCTAAAAGACGACTTAGCCACAGCAACCACTGCTCCACCTCCACACACATGCTCGAGGCCATAACAACACTTACTTTTGAGCTCAGTGAGCGTCTCTCCCAGCATCCTCAGCTCTTTGCTCTTCTGCTCCACGTCCTGCTCCGTCACCAGGCCATGGTTGACGGACGAGTTCCTCTGTAGCTCCTCCACCGACTTCTCCAGGTCACTGTGCAGGACCGGGCCACAGATTCATATCACTCACAGTGCAATGTGGTGAACAATAATACATTTCTCGAATGTTTTAGCAGCCGCACAAGAACTTTGACTAAATAAAATTGGTTACATTTTGACCAAAATCAGGAACTATCTGAGCAAAGAAGAAGTAAACAAGATTACAACACTACAAGCTAGTCCAAAAGAGGTATTGAGGTTCGATGCCCAGCCCTAGTCACTGTGTGTGAGGTCCTGTTGTCCATGTCTTTTCCTCTGGACCAGGGCAACCGAGACAAATGACTCTGTTTTCTGAGCTTGTTGCATGAATCAATTGTGCTGTGAACTCACTGCAGCTGCTGGATGAGCAGCTCCTCCTGGTTGAGGTACTTGAGTCTCTCCTCCTCCACGAGGAGGCGCTGTCTCTGGAGCGGGTCCTCCTGAGTGCGCATGGCGTCCAGCATCATGAGGCTCAGCTCCGACTCCGTCTGCCTGAGCAGGGACAGGACTGAGTCCTGGTTCTCCAACTGGGACACAGAGTCACATGGTGAATGTTACCCGTCATTCGTGTACATTTTACACTGTTATACGACTGTGTGAGCACACATGCGCAAATATACACAAAGGTGCCAGTTCATTAGGTACGCCTAGCTAAAACTAATGGTAAATGTCTGTTTATTATACAGCATTTACAATTGAATTCATCTATTTAAAGAGACACTTACAGCAGCAAGCTACCAAACAAGAGACTGTGTTTAGTGGACGACCTGCTCTACCTCCTGAATGACAACCACCTCAGTTTGGTCCAACTCAACAGTCCTACATTAAATCCTCCCTCATGAAGGTTATAATGTTCAGTTTTTGTTGAAACTGTTCGACAGAGATATTGATTCAACTTTGAAAGGAGCTATTTGTAAGTTTTGCTATCGCTAGCCATTAATAGTTTATGCTAAATTTGGCTATGCAGCTATCTAGCCATGTAAACTTTATTTGTATAGCACCTTACAAACATCAGATGCAACTCAAAGTGCTTTGCATAAAACTGCTTCCATTTAAATATATCAAAAAGGTGTCAAACGATTTAAGTTACAATTAAAGAGAACATAAAATAAAACATTTCAATGAAAGAAACAATGCAACGAGTCTTTGGATTTTTCTGGAAGGAATTTACAGAAGTTGTGAGTCTAATCTTAACAGTATGGACAGGTTGTTTCACAGTTTTGGAGAAGACACTGCCAACTCTCAACTGTTGGTCTATTCAATGCTGTCTGGTTTGATGACTTAAAGGACGTACCTGTAAGTTTTTGCTATCACTACAAAGCCAACATTAACATTAACAGCTGCTTATTTATCAGTCTAGAAGAAATGTGAGTTCACCACCAAAGCTTCCATTTCTATCATTTCTTTTCTTCAACTGAAGTTAGCATGCTAACCAGCTAGGTTCAGCCAGGTCAGACTGTCTGATCACTTTCTGATAGCGAGTCACTGTAGCCTCCAATCTGCTCTGCAGAAGTAGCAGCTCAGAGGGCGCATTAAAACCTCTTGTCCTGTAAATATAATGATGGCTAAAGCTCTTAGCAGGACTGGTAAGTAAACAGCTGTTAATGCTAACGTTGGCTGTGTAGCAATAGCAGAACTTAAAAATAGCTCCTTTAAAGCAGCAGCTAGGAATCTGATGGGAAAAACGGTCCACTGAAATACTAAAATAAGTGCGATATGGTTATTTTGGAGGCTGTAGATGCTGTTGCATAAATCTGTTTGTGTTTCAAACTGAACATTATAACTTTCATAAGGGAGGGTTTTATTGCAGGACTATTGTATTAGACTGCATTCGTTTTAGCTGGGTGTTCCTAATAAACTGACACCTGAGAGTACACTTCATGAAATTCACATGCACATTCAAAATTAACCTACTGTTTTTGATCCTTTTCATTCACAACTACACACAAACACACCTGCATGTTGCGCAGCTGCGACAGCTGTTTGCGCAGCGCGTTGGTGTTCTGCTGCAGCCCTTGTAGATGGAGTTGCATCTGGAGACGGGACACTGCCACGGGCTGGTTGGCCCCTGAGGGTGGAGGCGGCATCAGGGCCAAGGGAGCGGAAGGTGTCAAAGCTGCACATCGACAAGTATTGTTTCAATACGGGGAACATTCTCTTGGCTAGGTTCTGGGTTCCTTTAGAGCACAGGGGAACTGATAGAAGTTGTCCCGAAACACTGGAATTAGATTGAAGGTTTATAATAAAAAGATGGAGGGAAAAATGAAAGAACATGAAAGAAACCTTGACTCTTTGGTGGCCGAATCCCAAAAGGTTTGACTCATGATCTCAAAACAAATCTGGCTGAATATTGGTTGTTCCAGGATTTGGCGGCAGCAGAGATTCAGGACAAGTTCTATCTGTGCTGCAGGTCAAGGGAGGAGATTACAGTCTTACGTAGACTTAACAATGATAAACAGCATGGGGAGGCTTCAGGGACAAACAGGGTCAGTAGTGAAAAAACAGCATTTCCACTAAATCCAAGCATCTCATTATAAAAAAAAAAGTCCCCAGACAGCCCCAGATGTAAGAGTGTTTCCAACTTGGATAATCCTTTGAAATGACAATGCTCTGACAGTAATTAGGGTGTTGAGTCACACGCATCATGCAGAACGACACAAAGGGAAAGTAACTAGAGGACGATCGATAACAGAGTGGTTTTTTAAAAAGTTGCATTTCAAAGACGCTTTCATCCACTATAACTAAGAAAAGCTGCACTCCTGTGTCGCCGCCAGACCAACACAACACCTCAGCGCAACACCTCTACAGAGAAGGTGACACCTTCCAGCTCGCTGCAGAGCAAATCCCTGAACTCTGACCAGGAGAGCTGAGGACACTGAGGTTTTTCACCACAATTCGAGACAGATTTAGAAAAGTGCCTGTGAAAACTGAAGTCAACATCGCCCAAACGTCTTTCTGCAGCCTCACCAGGTCAGAGGAATAAGAAGACTGTCCTGACTTCGACTGCAAGCACAATGACGACAGTTTGAGTCACTCTACAGTGAAGCCCAAAATGATCCGTTTTTTTGATTTATAGTGAAATTTTAAATGATCAATATGTTTCATCTGGCTGGAAATGACATAAACAAGTGACAAAAGACTGTAATACATCGCGTTAGAGATGTCAATGGTCAGTTTGTGCAGTAGTTCTCTAGTCAGTTACTGGTTGACTGAGAATCCTGGTTAAAACCACAGAGCTCAGTGTGGGCCTCTGGTTGCACATTGCGCTTGCTCACGAGGGAAAGGCTATAAAGGCCACATCCAAGTGTTTTCACAGTGCCAGCGGCCACAGCATAATCAAACACTACAAGGAATTCTACACTGTGAAAAATCTCAAAGGGCGTGAGCTTAACTGTAAGTGTTACTGGCTGAAAATACACACCAATCACTGTGGTAGACAGACACTGTAAGGGTCGGCAAGTACGGTTGGCCCTAGGTACATTTTTTTCTAATTTATCACATGTTGGGCCAGAACATAATCAAAGGCTAGTTTGATAAACTGATTCATGAAAATGCAAATGGAATTTGCTTTGTTACTGTTCACATGTATGGTGTCACATACTATACGTCTGATTGATTTACTGAACTGGTGTTATTTTTTTATGTCTGATATTTCAGTCGTCTGTTGGGCAAGCAAGAGAACTTTTCACATTTTTATTTTGTAGGCAAAATTGCTAAAGAGGAAGTGATTTAGAGGTCTATTTTATCACTAGGCTCTGTACACTGACTACAGTGATGTGACAGCGTCTGTTAATCTCCCTCAACATGGATGAAAGTATAATAAGCTTCTTCAGGTGGGGCTCGATTCTCTATTGGGACATTATAACTAAATGTGGGTCTGTCAGTCTGACATTGTAAGATAAAACTAAATTTAGACCATCAGAATAATCTGACAGGCCAGATATTATTGCTGGCGGGCCAGTTTTCACCTGCGGGCCGCCAGTTGCTGACCAGTGCTGTAAAGTATCTGACAGATTTTAACTGGAGAAAGACAAAAGCATCAGAAATCAATTCCCAACAAACCAAACTCCTCTAAAGAAAAGTCCAATTTAAGCTGCAAAAATACTCTAACTATTCAGGTTTATCTATCAGATCAAATTACCAGATGTTTATGCAGAATCAGATAACAAGAGAACATTAATTTAAATGGTGAAATCTCCTTGTCTTGGATACTTCACACTGAGAAACAGCCACTTTCTAATCAAATTAAACATGCAGCTTTATCAGTATATAAAAATGCTCCATGGACTTTAGAAAACATAGAAAAAAGGAGGAAAACAAATGCAACTCAAATGATTTCTTACTGAAGGACACAGAAAAACAAGGGGGAAGTGAAGGACACCAGCTGAGAGGGAGGTAAATCCTTCAAGACAACACACACACACACACACACAGTTTGAAAGCTAATAGGGATCTAAATAAAGAATAAAAACACAGAGGGGCAGACGAGGGAACAGGTAACCAGACACACAACAGTAGCTACCTTTCTTTTTTTTAGTTCGTCCAGCTAAAACAAGAAGCATGGGCACCAGTTACACAGCGGCAGCAGAAGTAAAAAAAAAAAAAAAAAGCCGGCACATACAGTATGAAGAAGCTTGCAGAGTCAGCCATTACAATCACATATGAGACACTTTAAGAAATTATGCAGAGAAAATGAAATAGCGGCGGCTCTGCAAGAAGAAGAAGAGCCTATTTATGTGGATATCAAACAGGCGGCAGTGGGGAACAGTGACAGGCGGTGATAGGAAATAGTTTGTCTCTTTTTTTTTTTTTTTTTTTTTTTTTTTGGTAGTGAGCACTTACTGTCAGTTCCTGAGCAGTCACTGGCTGACTCAATCTTCTCCCTGGAAGAGGCAAGTGTCAGAGTACTTACAGCCAGAACACACTATCGACTTAGCTACAGAGAAGCTTCTTGATATCTGGAGGAAAAAGGTGGAAATATACAGTATGTGCTGCTCGCTGCTGCATTCAGAGTGTACTGCTCTACTGTGCGTGTGCAGATGTGTCTGAAATCACTCGCTCCTTCATGATTCCCTATATGATCAACAGCAGAGAGGAGACATGAATCATCACCTGGCAGATGCTGTGTTGCTCAGCAGTAACTGTGTTTGTGCCATGAACATTTTTACTTTATTTACAGGACTGTGCAAAAGTTTTAGGCTCTTTAGATTTTTAGATTCTGATCTGTCTCACAATCGCATCACGGAGGCGTCAGGACAACGAGCCCAAACATACAGTCATAAAGAACCAGGAGACCTGGAACAGATGGACTGACCCCCGCAGAGTCCTGATCTCAGCATCATGGAGTCAGTCTGAGATCACATGAAGACACACAAGAACTGTGGCAGGTTCTCCAAGATGCTGGAACAACCTACCTGAAGAACAGTGAGCAGGTGAACTGAGATGAACTGGAGCTGTTTCAAAGGTAAAGGGGGGTCACAACAAATACTGATCTGATTCAGGTTTGTATGAAGTTAATTGATAAATAAAACTATTCATGGCTTTTATTTTGAAAACAACATCCTCAACTTTATTTTTAGTGCCTAAAACTTTTGTATAGTTCTGTATTTTTCTATATCTTCCAATGTTGCATTTGATATTTTGTACAATCACATATAAGTAGTATTATATTTTAAAAAGTAAAAATAATACATAGAACATGAGGCAAACGTGTCTGTAAAAGGAGTGATTTCACATTCAGTGTGTGTGAGTGTGTGTGTGTGTGTGTGTGTGTGTGTGTGTCTGTCTTACGGGCTCTCTGCCTCAGGCGCTCTGCTCAGGACTCTCTGCAGCAGTCCAGTCAGACTGGCTATCTGCTTCTCCATGGCCTCCATCCGCTCCCTGCATTCACACACCAAAGAAAAACTACTACTAACAGATGTTTTACAGATGTTTACCTATAGTTTATGGGTTTTTTTCTGTTTTACCTCCACCTGTACTTGTCTGTATACAGTTGTGCAAAAATCACTTTTCCTACATGTCTAACATTATTAAACGGTGGCCACCGTGAGCTGCCAGTCAAAACACCTGAGTACTGTGGACTGAAGTGAGGTGACGAGTTCATCAGTTCAACTTTTCCTCTATAAGAGAGTCAATGAGCTGGATCCTGTAGTTTGCAGTGGTCTGTCACGTGAACAACAACATGCAAAAACACCTTGAAGCTCTGTCCTACCTGGTCTCCGTCTCGTTCCCCAGCAGAGGTGAGCCAAAGCCTCCGGCGCCCCCTCCCTCCCCTCCAGGCCCGGCCATCAGGCAGAGCTGCTCTGAGGTCAGACCTAACCCTGCGCCCTGGCCTCGGGCTTTGGGACTGTCCCCGAACACGGAGGACGTCACAGAGTCCCTCCTCAAGCTCTGCCTCCCGGGGGAGCCACGGCCGGGCATGGTGCCTGCATAGGAATCCCTCACGTCTGGGATCTTCTGCGGGGAGGAGGGCGGCGGCACCCGCAGCCCCATGGCCAACACGGACGCGGCGTAGGCGTCGTTATAAAGCGGTCCTCCTGGCCTGTAGAGGGCGCCGCTTTCCATCAGCTCTCCTTGTAAAGCGGCTGCTGAATAGGAAGTGAGTGAGCGCACTGATCCAGCCCCCCCACCTCCTCCTCCGCCTCCCCCTCCCCGGCGGTACAAGGAGCCGTATGGGTCGGCTCGGGCTGGGAGAGGAGAGTGAGGACCTCCTGCGAGACTCAGCCGACTTGTTTCTGCGCCCAGAGAGTAGGGGTCGGCGTAAATCCCCCCTCCACCTCGATCGTCCCCCCGCAGCAGCACCATGCTCCTGGACCCCCCCACTTCATCGTCGGGCTTCACATCCCTGCGCTCCAGGATGGCACTGGAGGAGGCACAGAAGGCCGGCTGGGTGTGGTGGGGTTGGTGGAGCTGTGGTTGCTGGTGGGGAGAGGAGTGGTGGGACTGGGAGTGTGGGTGCGGCAGGGAGTGGGTGTGGTGGGGCGGCCCGGCGTAGGAGGAGGGCCTGCCGCCGCTGTAGAGGAGGCGGGCGCGGGACGGCGAGCCTTGAGGAGGTGAGGCGGAGGAGGACGAGTGCTGGGAAGACATGGGCGGGTTGCTGAGGCGGCGGTTGGGTGGAGAGTCCTGAGGGGCGTACACCATCTCCCTCTGTGAATAAACACAACAACACACACAGAACCTCTGAGAGCGATGCATCCTGGGTGCTTCTTTTAGGCCTGGGAGTAAAACATTTCATCAGTTTCTCCTCTCTCTCTGTGGGAGAGCCCCAGAGGTGTCCTCATGCCAGGAGATGGCAGTTAAATCTCATTAAAACACTGTTTTGGCAAAACAAATATATATTAAATAATTTCTTTTACTGACTTTGTGCAGGATCCAAAACAGAGCACATGTTCCCTCCACAAAAACAAGTTCCCCACAACCTCGACTACGACAGGCAACAAGATGCTCTGCAACAGTAACGATGTGGGTCTGTCAAAGCCAAGAATTTCAACAATAATTTGTTTAGTTTGAAATAATGTATTTTAAAATCACTGATAACTGAGTTAAAGCTACAGTATGTGTTTTCATGTGTGTCTCCTAACACTTAATGACATAAGGGGCATAAGTAAATTTTCCCACCACAAGGTACACCCTGCTGACCATGGAGCAATGATCTCCAGCTGATCTATAGGCGGCTATAATGGGACAAGAAATGTAGCAGTGCGCCAACAAAAAGCAGAAGAAGAGTGCGAGTTAAGTAAACATGGATCACAAGCAATAAAGGTTCGAAAACCTAGAATTGCCGCCTTGTGACTAGTTTCAGGTTAAATCCAGAGTCACAGAAAATATGAACCATTTGTGTGAATTTTTTGTCACAATTGCTGTGTGAAGTCTTGAGTAATGGCTAGAAAGTGTTTTCTGAGGTCACACTGACCTTGACCTTTGACCTCAGACAGCCAAAATCTATTCAGTTCATCCTTGAGACCAAGTGAACGTTTGTGCCAAGTTTGAAGAAGTCCCATCAAGGTGTTACTGAGATCGCGTTCAGGAGAATGGGACGGATGGACAACCTGACTATAATATGCCTCAGGCTCTGGCTGTCGCAGAGGCATAATGAAATACATAAATCAGCTTTGCAAAAGCTTTAACACATTTCTCAAACCTTAAACCACAGTTCACATTGGTGGGTGACACTGAATATAAACAGAAATTCAACATGGCACCTATAACAAGAGATGTATCACTGCTGTGTATGAATTATTTTGTAGTACAAGCAACATGTGGCGCAGATGTTGGTGTTGTAACATGATACTGGATGGCGCTGACTGGGATCTGTCACGCAGGTTAATCAAATTATTTTAACATTTTAAATTGCGTGTACTGTACATCTATTGTTGGGTTTGCTTTGTTGTGTCCACAGGTTGATGCAGAAGGATTACTGGTTAATATCATTAAGAGATTTAAGCTATTTATTATATTTGGCATCATATTTGTTGCATGGAACCTAGGTAGCTCTTTATTATTCGTCTGTTCATATAAAGCCTACACATAAATAATGATGTATTTCTAATTCTATCAGCGTCTAATACGCAAAACTGGAACTGCATTACGTCATTATGATGATTTCCACTCTCAGGTAGGAGTCTAGTCAAGACCGGGACGTCACGCTAGTGGTGTGAAGTGACTTTTACAGATTGGTAAGCAGAGCTGAACAACCACCTAGCTTGACAAGCGCACTTCTGTCAAAGATCCAAGGAAGATCCTCAATGTGCAAACGTCCTAAAAAAAAAAATGCAGCTCCTCCCTCTGCTTGATGAGCCCCAGCCTTTGTCAACTGTTTGCACATTTGTGGATTATTGTTTTTCATATTGTATATTTTGTTTCAGGGCATCCTTGAAAAAGAGAGCTTGCTCTAAGCCTTCACTGTATAAATAAAAGGTTTGAATGGGACACAGTTACGCCAACGGAAATTACAAAAATGATAGATGCGGCGGCTGGTAGTCAAGCTAGCCTCCACAAACAATAGCCTGCTGAGGCCAAGCATCAACCTCAGAGGCTGAAAAATGAAGCCAACATGGAAGTACCAAAAACTGCTGTTCTCCAAGGCCACTTGAGGTTAGCTACAACTGTGAGTCAATCACCATAGACATCCATAGACTCCCATGTTAAAATGTACAACCTGTTAAACCTGATAAATGATCCCCCTTTTTGTTGGTAACCCCCAGAGACCCCCTCAAGGACCCCTGGGGGTCCCTGGACCCCACTTTGCTCTTCTGAGATGAGATGTAAGGAGAGATATCTCTTTCACTTCAGTATTGTTCCAACTGATATCTATTATTAGCTTTAACTGGTCAAGCACTGCTCGCTTTCTTTGCCCTGAGAGCACGCCACTGTGTCACACCCTTCCCATGGAGTCAGTAGGAAGCTTCATAAGTGACTTTCAGGTCAGTTCACTTTCCCCCTGAAATCTTACCCTTTAATTTTGTCCATTTAATATTTTTTTTCAAACAATCACAAAAAGTGAGTAATGACCCGGCAGCGAGCCATTTAAAAGAAAAAAAAAAAATCTTCATCACAAAAAGTCGGTGCCGCTCACTGTAACGGTTCACAGCAATTCACAGATGCTGTTTCAAGATTGACAGGAAAGACTCTAAATTGCCCCTTTAAGTGTGTTTCAAGTTGCACTTGATCGCTTATTGACAGACTGAGCGTGAAGGGATTATCTTTTGGCATCAATCCCAAATGTGTGAGAGAAAGGCAAAGCGAAGCGAAGCAGAGCGGAGAGCAGCAGCAGCAGTAGAGCACGGTGCAAGTGAAGGCACCAGCCAAGAGTAATAGATACAGCAAGGAAACACAAAAGAAGACAACACTGTAATTGCTTATGACGCACGAGGCTATCTCCTGGAGACGATGCAAATTGAAAAACCAATATTTCCCCATAATAACCCTTAGGCCTCTTACAACAACACCCTGTGGACAGCCTCACAGCAGACTAATGACTCTACTGCCATCATCTTCCATCGTGTATCTTAGCAACAGCCCCGTATCGACACCATCCTTTAACCGTGCTGAAGACACACGGTCATCTCATCCCCACCTCTCAAGACCCCCTGAAGTCACAAGACATCTATTACAGGTGCACCGCCGAAAGAGTCGTCCCATGCCACCTTTCAGGGCCGGCCCCCGCTGCGGGAAATCTGCCAATCAATCTCATCCTTAACCATATTTCTATCCTGCCGTCAGAGGCCTGGATGGACCTCAGTAATCCTGGCCAGGCTTTTGTGGTCTGCAATCAGGGGATCTTGGCTGTGCTGGCTTGGGTTCAATAAGCTCACATACACACACACACGTCCTCGTCGCTCACCTTGGCGGTGGCAGCAGCAGCCAATGTACCTTATACACATAAAACTCAAGGTAAGCCTGCTGCTTTGATAAGGCTGTAAAACGCTGGGAAGATTTCAGAGCTCAGCGCACGAGCTGGAGACGGCGACCGATCACAGGGGAGACAGAGCGGTTGACCTCCAAAACATGGTGCGGGCACACACACACACACACACCTGCCGGCAGAACAACCATCTCTCTCACACACACACACAAACGCACACACACACACGCATGAAAACTAAAGGCCTCGGGGTGTTTGATTGACAGCAGCAAGAGTGTCAGAAACAGCCAGCTGTCTACTATTTAACATGCAGATTCATTTTTCAGTGTGCACTGCACATGTCTGCTTCTGTAATGCGATATATCTGCTTTATAATTTATTCTATTCTATAAAAGCAGCGTTATCCAACACTTTAAATTAGCGCTTCCTCATCTCCATAATCACAGTGGAATTAGACGACAACAGAAGGGAAAAGGCTTGTACAGAAAACACTGACACTGCAGACCTGAATGACATTAGCCACTCTATCTGTTGGCAGTTCATAAAGCTTTAGTAATCATGCTAATCAGGCTGATGCCACACTTATTTTTTTTGCCGGCAGCTGCCTGATGAGTTTAGATGAACCCCATTATGGCTCATCGATAAGAGGAGGGAAGATACAGGTAAACACACTTACAACCAGTGCTGCAGCATCTACCAGAGAGAAAACAATCAGCTGATTAATGGCTAGAGACGGGGCTTCCCATCCTTTTTCTGCACCACAGATGTTAACTGTAGACAAAGGTTTATAACATCTAAAATAAAGGTTGGACTCTGTTATGACATTTTATCATCCCGACCTTCAGCACGGAGCGTCTCATGCTCTCTCTCTGTAGTTTGGTCCAGACCAGTAAAAACTTAAAAAATCAAATGACAATTACACCCTTTCGTTCGCATTCACAAAAAAACACAAAACAAACAAAATCCTGAGATGTAAACGTGTGGACCGACAGGTAAGTCATTCATTGAACAGATCTGATGATGTCGCCAGCACCACATGGACCCACCAAGATGAGATGTACCTTTATTGATCCCACGTACAGGAAATTCAAATTGACACAGCTGCACAGAAGAAGAGCAGCACAAGGGGGGAAATATAATACAGAATAAAATAAGAATAGAAACAGAATTTAGAATAAATAAGATAAATTAGAAAATACTATATACAATGACGTACAAATGCAAGTAGGCACCTGGGGAAATGAAAGTCCTGAGACCGACAACAGGTCATTCAGCACTTCACTTAACCAAACGTGATCATGCGGTCACAAGCAGCTCACACAGAAATGACTTGGGCTTATATTTGTGTGTCAGGTGGTAAAGGAAGTCGTTCATTAGCCACAGGGTTTGATTCCAGATTCTACCTTTACATACTGAAGTGTCCATGAGCGGGACTCTGAACCTCAAACTGTATGTCAGCAGTTTCCACAGCCCTCTTTTTGTTTTGTTCTCAGGTTAAAAGCGGTATATAAAATAATTAGTAATAATTACCGTCCAGTTTCCGTTTCAAAATACTTCTACTACAACAGTCCAAGTCTGGATCCATGACCCAGTCCTCGGATGAACGGGGTCCACGGTCTATCATCCCAGAACAGTGTTGATGTCATTTCACAGTCTGCTGGCGTCCGGCCCAGTCAGCACGATGATGTGACAGGCTGGCTCTGGCCCAGCGCCGGAGTGAGGTCACATGACTCACCCTCAGAGAGCGGATGAGGCTGCACTTATGCTTGGACACGTTATGCAATGTAAACTAGTGTTTGTAAACACACAGAAAATAATATCAGAGCGTGAACGTGGGAGACAGTTACAGCCGTGGGTGTGAATAAATAACAATTTTCAAGGGGAATTATAAAGTGTATTATTTGTGGGATGATTTGGTTGGCTGCTATCGGCCTCTGCCAGAAAGAGACAAGTGTTTGTCTCGCTCCCTAATCTATGAGTCAGAAGCCAGCTGCACACACAATGAATGGGTAATGAAGGAAAAGGTGACTATGATTGAAGCAGGATCGTTTTCTTGGCATCACAATAACACAAAGCTAATGCAGATGAAAAGCCGGGAGCAGTGTAACATCTCACTCATTCTCTCCTGTGATTGCACTTTTCTATCAGAAACTTGTTTAAATTCTTGGTGCAGCGCTAACAACAACCACACACTCAAACACACACACCTACCCGCAGGTCTCCGTTGGCCAGGTGGGGGCTGTGGTGTCCGGGGTAGGTGCCGTAGACGGGCTCTTTGCAGTAAATCTTAATTACGCAGCGGTCCTGAACGTCCCGCGGGTCCTCCAGCTCATAGAAGACGTTACGGGTCTCATCTTTGATCAGCAGAGCCGTGCTGGGAGACCTGGACGTCAATAGTCATCAAAACAAAAACGAAAAAAAAGGAGCGAAACACTGATAAATAGTCCATGCAAAGACAATTTCAGCAGCTATTATCTGCTAATAACCAGTGATGTACATTCATTTACAGAGTGGGAGGAAAATTGGAAGATCTTTAAGTGCATGAAGCCGCTGTAATGAGAGGACGCATTTTGATATTGAACTCAGAAATGTAATACTCACTGAGTCTGGCGTTTACAGAATCCTGATAGCAATAATAATGTGAACTGTAAATACCTACCAGACACTAGAGGACACCCTCTCACATCTGAAGACTATGTGTCATAAGTCACAGAGGTTTTAGTCCAATCACCCTTGCCTTCCTTATGTATTTAATGCCAACCTCACACCAAACAACTCACATTCTTGTGCCTCCTTGCTCACCATCAACTCTTTATTCCGACATAGGAAATGAGTCTGTAAGAGTGAAATCGCTTGAAAAGTCATTTGGTGCGAGACCGTCATCAGCTGTTTCAGAGCAGATAATCTTCAATTAAGACGATGGAAATGCTCATTGATTTTTTGGCCCAGTTGTCGGTAAAATTGGATTTTTTCATCCTGTATACACACCACTTTAACACAAGGCCTGAGCTTAAAGTAAAACAGAAACTGAAATTCAGTTTCACTAAGAAATTATTTGCATTTTTTTTTGTGAGCTGATTATTGTAAATACCATCCTAAAGTAAGGTTTAGTGGGAATCAGTGCTAACTAGCTTCTACTTGTTCCACCACTTGTTAGCCTAGCCTGCTAGCTTCCTCCTCCTAACAGCATGATGGGTCCTCCCAAATACTTAATGTTGTGAAGGGACAGACAGATACCGGAGCATTAAAGGTTAAAAGATGAAGGAATATGAACAATACCTGCAGTATCATTATAGTTTATGTTTCTTTACACAAACACTGAGGAGAATTCAAATTTAACTTCAACCTGTTATTTCAGCAGGATTCTTTGCTTTGATTCTAAAGATGAGATTTTATGCATCTGTGTCAACGTGTGGCCTGAAAGTGGCAATTTCACACCTCCTTTAGCTTTATGGATTTTTATCTGTTTCCTTATCTGTTTACAAGACTTATTATTTCTATATCTGTGTCTGAGGCTGAGAGCAGTGTGTCATTTACACATCTCATCTTGTGATTGATTGGTAGAACTTGCACCAAATGAAGTGTAAATGTGACACTAAATAGATCAATAGGTGTGACAGATATCAGTGTCATGTGATCCAGGCGTACCTGAGCATGGCCATGGTGAGCCTCTGGGGGAACATGTGCACAATAAGGGCCCTCAGAGTGTCCAGGCTGGTCAGCTCGTGGGTCAGATGGACCCGGCGAGTCTCCTCTCCGAGCTGGAGGAACAAGATCCCTGCATTTATGGATGGGGAGGAGCAATGAGGGAGATCCACGATGGTTGAAGGGGTGAGGGGGAGATGAAGTTTGAAGAGAGTGGAGGGACAATTTACACCTCAATATATTAGACTTTTTGCACCCAGTGAGAGTGTAGAGGCAGCAACTAAACACTGATGTTAGCTTGAATAAAATCTTTTTGCATATTCAAAAACATACACACAACCATCCCACCACCTCCTGGCAACCTCATAGATTTTTGTGGGTCTTGAGGACCCTGGAAAAAGGCAAATAACTATAACTGGAATGCGGCAAACACTGCTAACTGGTACCATAGTGAATTGGTAGTATGATTAAATAACTGTACATGTAATTTACTGCCTCAAAAAACTTGATTTATTGTGTAACATGTAAAATAATCTACAGATTGTATTTCTTATAACTTTTGCTGACGAGTAATAAAACCAAAGGTGTATTAAAGGTCCCATACAGTATAAAGGTAGATGTCCATGTGTTGTGTGATTATAGATCAGGTCTAGGTTCTATATTAATACTGTGAAAGCATCAAAGCCTCAGTCCACAGAGAAATGCACACAGCCTGTATTCACAAACTGAGACTTAAAACCAGCCGTATGAACTTTGGAACTTTGTGATGTCACAACAAAACAGTCACTGTTCTCAGCCATGCCCAAGCCCCACCCACCTGGACCCTACCGTCCGTTGCTAGGTTTTTGTGTTGAGTGTTTTCCTGAAATCTGCTAAATTTTTATTCGATCAAGCAAAAACACAGTCAGCCAATCAGAGGAGAGGCAGGAAATGTGTCAAATATGGGACCTTTAATCCTTTAATTCTCTCCTGTGTCTTGATGTGTATCACACCAAAAGATAAAAAGTCACATGAAACGACACAGTTAGCTTCCTCCCTTTAGCGGTATAGTGCATCACATTAAAAAAAAAATGTTATATCAGGAATTCCAGCTGCATGTTGTCCTACCTTTTCTAACTCCCACAAATACATCTTCATCCTCCATATGCTACAAAGCTCATTCTAAGCAGCAGATGATTTCACTTGCTGCCAAAGTCATTAATCAAAGCTGACAGGTAGACTGACTGATGAGACAGCTCTCTTTATATTCAGGGCTCCTATAGGCAGTCGAATGAGGTCTGACTTTGACTCGACACTCAGAGGGCTGCGCCAGGCTTACTACGTTGACATTTGATGCCTTCAGTCAACACACATAAGCGACTCCCTGTAAGAGGACACCACTACACAGTCACAACTAATGTGTCTTGTTTGCTACTGTCTGTCAAACACATCAAACAAGATTAATAGTTTATACGCATGGACAAGTCCAGGGTGTGATTGGCTCTCGGCCTGTCAATCAAAAGGGACACTGTCAATAGATTGGACAACAGTGATCAAGCCCGAGACAAGACAAGACAGTGAAAGTGAGGATACAGTAATGTGAGCTGCCTGATTCAAACCACCACATGTCAGCTGAATCATTGGCCTTTTGTTTCCCTGCATCACTGTTCACACGGCAACAGAGGAAAACAGCATGGCTCCAACATCCCTGTCTCAAATGATCTAACTGCAAACTTAGCTGTGATGGAAAAGGAGGGTGGATCAGCACGAAGCAGGAAGTGGTGTCAAACGTCGGCACTGTTGCTGTAATATTAGCTGACAGTAAAGGCACTAAAATGTGAGTGTTAGAGGTAAACATGAGATGAGGCTGTTACTAAGGCTTTATGAAGAGCTGTGTCAGCGCAGGTCATGAATATAGTATTTCTCATAATTGTAGGTGAGTTGTACTGATGAACAAAGACCAACAACCTGCAGCCATGCTTGCACCTCTGTGGGGCTGTACTGTGGGGACTGTGGTGCCGTGAGCTAAATGCTAACAGCAGGATGCTAACATGCTCACAATGACAGTCAATTGTTTTGTAGGTTGACCTAAAGATGGTTCTAGATGAAACAACAGACGATCGGATGAATGAATAAAACTACTATCCAATAGTAGTTGAGACATTTCACTCTAGGCCACATATCAACTTCATGGTGGCGCTAGATGATGTAGCAAGACACCAGTAGGCGGCTTCACCCTCTGGGAAACACAAATGAAAGTACTGATTTTGTTGCAAATCCATCCAACAGCTGCTAAGATATTTTTCACTGCGCCAGTGTCGTTCTTTCAGTTGTCCCTGATGAAGAGAGAACAAACGCGGCTGCATGCGGCGGCCGAGAGAAAAAATGCTGCACCCTGCGTTGTTTCTCAGAGCGCTCTGCAAAAGGATCTGTCTGCAGGCTGCAATACTTAGAGTTACACCCACTTTATATTACATCATACCGCTGTGCCTTCTTGTCCAGTGTGAAAGAGGTTTAAGCACGGCAGGCATGTCAACTAGCTGCTAGCCGCCGTGTAGGACCCTTGAATACATTGTAGAAACAAACATTTCCCGCCTGGAGGGTCTCACTCTGAGGCTCCGACAGTGACAGGAGCACCAACCCACACACGAGATGGGACAGATCCATTTTACCAGTCCGCACTGCAGCTAGCAGCTCATTCTCAGTCCAAACAAAGAGGCACTGTCAACTGGCAAAGAGCTGGAGGAAGTGGCGGGGGCACTGTATAGACTGCTGCCCCTGCCACCCAGACATAGAATATTGATGGACGGCAAATGATGGTTTAAACTGATATATCTTATAATATTTTGGAGTGTTGGAAATTATTCATGAAATCATAGAGAAACAGACTTAAAACAGTCAGTTCTGTCCTCGTGTCCAGCTACCGTTGTCTTCACACGATCTGCCATCCTGGCAACAACATCTCGTTTTGTAACTTGCAGTTACGCCCCTCTCTTGCAGTCTGCAGAAAGACCCTCTCACTCCGAGCACTAACTTTTCTGAAGGGTACTGGTGTCGTCATTGCAGCTCCTTTTCAGGCAACCAATTGGATGGGGTGGTACTCATCACCATGGTAACTAAGATAATGAAGGAGAAGCATGTTCCGACCCCGTCTACTTATCCCAAGTGGTGGTGCTCATGGTGAAAAAACAATGTCCAACAAATAATAATAAAACGCAAAGGGGAGATGCTAGTCTATCTTACATGGCGGTGGTGATATGTTATATATATACACGTAGATATACTGTTGTCATAGAAACAAAACCAATGCACAGTGCATTTGATCAAGTGCCAGAGAAAAACGCTATATGGACACACGCCTTAAAAGGCTAAAAAAAATATCTCAGTGATAAAGTTGAGTATTTTTAAAAAATAGAAAAAATAAGAAAAAGAGGGAACCACACACAGGTAACAAAATAAAACTCAGAGTTGACCTGGATTTAAAAATATGAACATAGAACATCTTTGGCATGAGTTGGTGATGAACTGAAATTATAATTTCTACAGAACTATTTCAAGTTTCTAGTCATGTCAACTCATGCAGCAAACATGCACTTCCTCTCAATGTTAGAGACCAAACTAAAAACTATTCTATGTAACCCTTACATGTGCTCATCTACTGTACAGAATATGAAGAGTTCAAGCCCACAGGTCACAGTGTAGCACAGGGTGCAGATTATTTTCTGACCTGGTGCCCGCAGCTTGGCCTGGCTGGACGAGCGGGCCAGCGGCAGGCTCTGGCGCAGCCGGTTCATCCGGTTAAAGCCGATGGGGATGTCGGGCTCGGACATTGTTTCCAGATTTTCTGCTGACGCGAAGGATACCCTGCTGGCCTGGTCAGCGAGAGCCGGCTGTGTCGGGCTGAGTCGTGTCACACGTGGCGTACGAGTCTGTGGGACACAAGATAAGAAGTTAGCAGAGAAGAAGAAGAACGGATAGAGAAAGAAAGATCGGAGATGATGTTGAGACGTGGCAGCACAATGTTCAGAAAAAAAAACAAAAACAAAAAAAAAAAAACAGAACGAGCAAACAAAGACAAACAAAATGCCCTTGATAATCAATGGAAAGAAACAAAAGCACTGAAAGGGAAAGCTTTTAGCACACAGGCACAGACAAATTAAACAGTTTAGCTCAGACAAAGCAGCTCTTACATCATCCTCTACCAACACAGCTCTACAAAAGGAAGCTGAATCCTGAAGATAAAATTAGAGCAGCTCAGTCAGTCGGGTTAAACAAACCGACTCTAAAAAACAGGCTCTAAATGCCTGAATTACACCAATAATGATAGACAAACTATCCAATCAATTTAACTTTTCAGAGGGGAGGATAGAGTAGAAATTATGAAAAACTGGACGGGCAAGCTGCTGAGTGAAATGTTTCTGAGGAAAGATAAATTAAATGGCCCCAGAGCAGACAACACCAAACTGCCCTCAACTGCTCAGCCGTAAAGAAACGAGCAAACACGAGTGATGTCACGCTAATGACCACATCGAAGCCCAACTCAATTACAAACCCGTAACGCAGATCGCCGGCGATATTTCACCTGTGCAATTTGAAGCCGCTGGGGGAGCCCCAGCTTGTGAAGGACCTCTCATTACAGCACAACCAGGAGCCGCTGCAGCAGGTTGGCTTTTAATGAATCTTTACTGACAGACATTTTCCAGCCCAAAGAATACAGTAATGAGCTCCCACAGTGCTGCGTGGAGCCAGCTCCGATCGCCTCATGCATCTGTGCGTCTCGGCTGTGTAAGTCTTTGCGAGCGCTGCATGGGAGCCGTTTGGATTCTTGAGCCTACAATGAGCCAGGAGCGCGGCCCTCAGCCACGCATGAGTACACAGATATGTAGGAAACCATCACGTCAAAAGATATAAAATTTACGGATAAAATGCACACATACAATCTGATGTACCAAATGATCTCTCTGGGCTTTGCGCCTTATACATTAATAGTGTTTGGTGATATAAAGGTCCCATATGTTACACTTTGTTTGGAAAAACAACTGAGCCAATCAGTGTTTTGTATAGACAACATTAAAGGTCCATATTTTCCTTTTCTCCTGTGTTTTCTTTGAAGTGTTGATCCATAAGAAGATATATTTGTGGTTTTAAGAACCAAAAACCATCTCAATATAGTTTTACATCTTTCTCAAGCTTCTCTCTGGAGCTCTAGTAACAACAGGTTGGTGAGCCAATCAGAAGAGAAGAGGCTCTGAGACTCTCTTCTGATTGGCTGACTGTTTTCCGAGTGATCCAATGAAAATATAGTAGATTTCAGGTAAACACTCAGAGAAACCAAATCCTGGTTGGCAAAACCTGTCCAAGTCCAGGTGGGCGGGGCTTGGGTCATGGCTGACAGCGGTGAATGCTTTGTTGTGACATCACAAAGTTCCACATGTCCTGAAGGCTGGTTTTAAGGCTCAGTTTGTGAATACAGGCTGTGTGCATTTCTCTGTGGACTGAGGCTTTGATGCTTTCACAGTATTAATATAGAACCTAGACCTGATCTATAATCACACAACACATGGTCATCTACCTTTAGACTGTATGGGACCTTTAAGAAAGAACCCACATCTCTCTAGACAGCCTGACAGATTATATGTGCTGCCTCTCGTATGTTTGGAGATTTACAGTCTCGTCAGAGCCAGACATACGCCGCACATCTCCTGCCCTCAAACCGCACAAGAATCCAGGGAAGAACGCAGCACCCGCGGGAATTATAAAGTTTATGTTTAGTGAGCTGTGAAGGAAAGATGAAAAAGAGCAGATAGAGGTTAGAAAAACTGCACGGCAGAACATGAAATATGGAGAAAGATGAGAGTAAACACAGCAAAGTGGAGAGAAGAGGACATAAAGATGGATGAAGAAATATGGTCTCTAACGTCTTTCTAACTAATTTACATTTGCTGCAGAGGACCTTTTCTTCAGGTTAACGAGAAAGAGAAGCTCCACTGCATATTTAACACTGCTGTTTTTTTGTCCACTGTAATGGACAATTAACTCTCCCTCAGGATCTCTCAGCGGACCTCCTCCTGCTCCCGTATGAATCATTTAAACCATGTATGATGCAGTTGTCATGTTTAAGTGACTACAGGTGCGGTGATGAAACATGACAGGTTGATACGAATCGCTACAATCATGCCAATACCCTGATTTAATTCACAAATTTTCAGGGAACATTGTGTGACGCTTCTTTCGTGACTGAAGTGTAAATGAAATTGATTTGCGCAGCAGCACACTCTGAAGAGAGCGGGAACAATGAGAAAATGTGCTGGAGAGAGGTTTGATGAAGTTAAATATGGAGATTTAAGACAAATTATTGTCGAAGTTTTCCCTGCTACAGATTCTCCTTTTTTAACACTGAAGGGATCAGCAGCAGAAATGTTGCTCCTCTCTGCTCCATTCATCTTGTGTGGATAGAAAATGATTTCTGACAAATATGTGTAGCATGAAAATCATCAGTGAGTCCTGCAGGAAAAGCTTCTGTGTGAACACAGAGGTACGGCGGGAGATTAAACCTGTCTCCACTTTAACATCACTGTTGTTGGGGTAAGTTCGTCACACAGTTTCCCAGGAGAGATTATGTTTATATTAAATAATACTATAAAATCTGTCGTTTTCATTCACTGGCCTTTCTGGCCCACTAATCTTTCATCAATTGTGATGTCTGTAATTCTGTATTTGTCTATGGTTGTTTATTGTTGTTGTTTGTCTTTGTGTTTTTACTTTTCCTTTATATTCTTTCATCCTTTGTGCAGCACTTCAGTCAGATTAAGTCGTGCTTTAGAAATAAACTTTATTCTTTAGAAAGAGAGAAGCCACCTTTTTTTAATTTACCCAAGATACAAAATAAATCAGTCGTCATCTACAATACTTTTAGTTCATCTTTTAAAACAAAAACACCAAAGATTTGTTTGTTCCGGCTTCTCAGATGTTGAATTTCATTTCTTTTTCAAACTTGATCAACAGTTCAGTTTACTGTTGATCAAATGAAACCAGACATTTGAAGATGGATTGGATTGAAGGAAATTTTACCACAATTTTCTGGCTTTTAATGGACTAAACAATTAATGGGTTAATTGAGAAAACAAGCTGCAGCCCTGTAAACATATTGTACCTCTAACCTTTGTGTCTCTTATCCAAGTATGTTTTTCTACAGTGACCATGCAAATGAATTCATGTTAGAACAGAAATGAATCTGATCTTACTTTAAACCACTAACCAACCCATGTGGGTTCACTGCAAACTACAGAGCTCCATGCTGCAACACAGGAATAATGCGGTTACATCCTCTACAGTGATGACTGACTGGTGACTCAGACTGTCATTTACTTAATGCTTCCATCAAAAGCATACTTAAAACACTTTTGCAGGGTCTTTATTTTCCAAATGAGTCCACTGGAAACATTAAGAAGTCAGACGAAGCCCCTCAACTTGTCCATGGACAGCTGCTGAACATCTGGGGAATCCATCACACTTTCCTCAACCAACTAATCGACTGCTTTACCTCTATATTGAATTGAAACTTAAAGTCAGTTGAGTTTAACAACATGTAACAGTGCTGTAAAAATAAGTAAAATGTCTTGAACCCCAACACTGCTACTCTGCTGACTGTGGTGCATTATGTCTGTGTTTGTCTGTAACATCTCCAGGGTGAATGCAGAGCAAAAAGCACACACACAGTCATCATATCAGATAATGGACAGCAGCAAAGTTCAACCAGCTGCTACCAAATGTGCAGAAAACATCAGGGAAAAACTAGCTGTGAGTAAATCAGTCAGTCAGTCAGGAGAATGTCTATTTATATTTCCCTGCATGAGGGACTCCATGAATTTCATGAGGGAGGAACCGTGAAGCAAGACTTTAAAAAAAGCTGTAGGTTTTCTACATGTTGAAATTGAATTGTAATCACTGAGGTAAGACAATGAGAAGAGGTGTATAATTTCACTTGTTCCACAACGTGAGCTGCTCAAGAATCAAACTGTCAACTTTCCAATACTGAGTTTTTATGTAGATAATGTTGTTTAAGTCCGTTTTGTCAGCGTCGTGTTGTTCTGCCAAAGTCTTTGTCTTTCTTCCTTTATTTTACAGCTGAGCCCGAAGCAGATTCGTTAGGAGAACCTGCACTAAATCACTACAACTGTGACACCAAACCCAGCTGGTGCTTGTAATTCCAATATCATTATATCATGATGACTTCAAAAGTAAAAAATCCAGGAGCTAAAATATTCTTAAATAAGCATTAAATTCCTTTGATTTTCATTTCTGCAGCACAGACGATAAATCAGAGACTCAATCAGAGCGCCAACACGTTTTACTCTGCGCGTGTAATTTGTTACAATAATTGAATTTAACACCAGTTAGCCTGAGATCAGGAGGTTTTACTCAACTAGTCATTTATCCTTTTTTTCCAAAACAATTAACAAACAGCTGGCTGCATAACAAACAGCCCACACGTCCAACCACTGAACACTGTATAATCCAGGCTGGCAGAGCTGCTGCAGCACTGACGATGATACTGATGAGAATCACAGCAGCAACAAGCTTCATCCAACAGAGCTGCACAATCACTTTTTAAATGGGAGACAAAAATCATTATTACTTCACTGTGTCAGGTTAAGCTTTGTCACTGTTCGAGAAAACACAGCTGCCAACATCTGGATGAGTCTCAGGATGAGTGGTAACCACTGGAGTGTGGACACATGAAATGAAGAGTGGAGGTAATAAAATTAGTGGATTTAGTCCATTAATCAAAATATATCGCCATTAAGTTCAATTAACATTAACACTTCACTTTAAGTGCGTCTACTCAGTATTTATTACCAGGGTTTAAACGTGTGATAAATGGTTTATAACAGTATAATCTAGTTATATAAGGACAGCATACGTCAGAAACTATATGAAGACATATTTTATATTATTACATTACAACTGTGGTTTACTACACCATCATTCATTATCTGGTGATACAGCAGCCACAGGATGGGCTATAGCTGTTGACAAACACATTAATAATCAGATGTGCTTATAACTGCATGGCAATGTGTTATGAACCCTTTATTACATGTGTAAATGTTGCTTATAAAAGTCATTTATCAAGTAAAAAATGTCACTTTTATTCTATTATAAGCTGAATATCTTTAGTTTTTGGACTGATGGCTCCCTCAAGATGTCGCCTCAGGCTCTGGATGATTGTGACCTTTTATAGACTGACCTATTAACTGATGAAGCCTCATGTTCTGTTGTGGCTCCTGGAGGCCGCCGGGCCCCTCTCTTACAGCTCAAAAGACAAACGACTGAACAAGGTTTCATCAGTTTGATTCTAAATCCTAATTTTATGGGAACGGCTCCTAAACATTATTTTCATCAGACTTCACATTTCATTAGTCTGCTACAGAAAATGACGCTTTGCTTCAGTGAAAACATGGTTATACAGAATAGATTATAGAGTTTTATAACAGGAGTCCAACCTGTGACGTAACTTCACTGTGTAGGATCACGTCCTGGACATTTCTGTGTTTGAATGACTCTTTGGCAAAAAAAGAAATAGACATGCTCATGGATACACATCTATATAACATGAATATTTAATTATTTGGTGTAACAGCAATGCTTTGGAGTAACGTCCATATTTTCTCACCTTCATCAAAGGTGAAAGTCCAGTTAGCGGCAAAGTCATGCGTTACAACTTCAATGCTTTTCTACAAAGTAGGTTCAAGTGATTTTTCCTGTTCTTCTGACCTTATTTAAATGATTCAGCTTGGTTGGCAACAGTTGTCAACACAACTGATACCCATCATAAATAAAATAACACAATAATAAGAGACATAAATCCATTTAACATCCAGTAGATTTCAGCATAATAAGTTACAGTAAGATGTGAAGCACTAAGAATCCGTCGGTATTTGTTAATTGCGATGACAACTAGGTCAACAACTTGTTTAAAAACCACATGACGGGACAAATGACCTTAAATATCTATTTGAAATGTAAAATTTCAACATTATTATTAATTTTACACACACACACACACACTCTCAGGTCTGCTGCAGCCAAAACAAGAAGGAAGTTAATCCAATGTCTCTGAAACACAAGGTTTAATTACTGTCAGTTAATGCCAGAATCAACTGAAGAGAATAATCCTCAGTTGCAGCCTTGACCTCATGTAACGCCACATGCTGCTACCAACTACAAGATATTAACATTATGTGAACTATAGAAAATATCCAAAGGTTTTTAACCCATCAGAGAATCAGCAGCAGATGTTTCTAGAGAGAACAGTTGACCCTTACCTCGCCGTCCGGCATCTTGTTTAAAAGCAAGAAAAGAGCTTCATCATTTACTCTTCAGCTCCTCGTCTTGACTCTCTATATAAGAAGTCATTAGAGGCTTGTATATAAGCGCTGTATATACATACATACATACTAATTAACAGCTCCGGCTTTTAAACCTCAAACCTGTAAACAGCTCTGAGTGTTATGACTCCACCTTTCACACAGAGAACAGTTACTCAGACCCAGATTTGCCAGCAGCTAATATGCAGGGTTTTGATTGATGGGGCAGCTGTGCGCAGCTGTACCGTGCCCCCCACTCCTTACAGACAGCTGCCACACCCCGAACGCGGCGATTTCATGGGCATTATCACCACACATACCGTGGCATTCCTTTCCACTGAGGCTGCATCTGAATCTTCCATCATATTCTGCTCATAAAATCCTGCGTCACATCATCTGAATTGGCGTTTCCAGTCGACACAGCACACACATCTTTACAACAGCCTGAGGGAGGAGAGGCAGGTGAAGGAGGCGAGGAACACGAACACACGCGCACGCACGCACACACTCTCTCACACGCACACACACACACACACACACACACACTCGACACGTTCACTCGTGAGCTGCCTGATTTAGCCACAGTCTTGTTCCATTTCCCACAGAGCGGCTCCACGGGAGCAGCTGGGGGTTAATTGCCTTGCTCAAGGGCGCTAGTTTCTAAAGTGAGAGGAGGGAACCTCTTGTTCACTTCCCTGCCCGTACGCTCCCCGCTGAGCCAGTCGAGTCACGGTTGAAGTATTTTGATCAGAGGTTTAACACAGTCCGAGTCCGGGTTCGACCTTGACACCAGCAGACCGGATGTGTATGATCCGTCTGCCCTCTTGATTTTTACTATTTATAAAACAAACAATAAAAGCCCTCGTGCAGCTCACAGTCAGCCAAGTCTACAGTGCAAACTCAGCCTTCACTCCTGTTCGGTCTCTATATGACTTCAGATATACAGCCTACAGCGGAAGATAATTGTCTTTCACATAGAATCTAGTGGGAACTTTTCATCCTGTTATTGCTTTCCACCAAGTTCAGCCTTATTAATGTGCAGACTGCTTTGCGAACCTCACAGCCTTGACAGATGGCAGTGAAGTGTCAATAAGTGATTCTGGCCGCGTGCCTCAGCGCAGCGCCGGTCGGGGGGGAAACACTGCAGCAGTCGGCCTCCTAAGCCTTTTAGCGGTGGAAAACACTCCCGCTATTCTCCGAGTCAGATTGGGGAATAGCGATTTTCCACCGAGCATCATATCAACAGCCCAACAGCATGAGGGCAACAAAAGCAGTTGTCTGAATGGGTTAGCGCTGAGCTAGCTCGCTGGGACAAATATGGCATGGGGAGTCTGGGGATGCCGCTCTGTATGGAAGATGCCTCGGTCACGTTCTCCATGCGAGACACGTGGAACACAGATGAGCGCCTTGCAAAGCTCACGAGCTCCCTGAAGCGACAGAAACCGTTTAATAAAACAGCCTTCTACAGAAAAACACAAGTTTATTTTTGTGGATGTTTGCAGATGACTCATTATCGTTTAATTGTAAAATACATTTTAGAGTTTTTACAGTGCGTTTTGGAAAAACCTAAAACACATTATCGATTAATATCTTATCAAAGGATTCATCTGTTTTTTGATAAGTCTCAAGCTTCTAAATGACTTGGTTATACTAATAAATATACTATATATATATATATAATATATAAAAATACTGGTTGATACCAAAAATTATTAGCATGACTGTATGATCCACAGACAAACTGCTTAGACTTTCCCTTCACTGTACTGAAGAAATTTAAGTTTTATTGATTTATTGATCGAGAGAGAGAGAGAGGAAGACAAGCAGCAAAGGGCCAGGGACCAGACTCAAACCTGGGCCGCTGTGGTAAGGACTAAGCCGAAATCGTTTGTGCTCTACCAGGTGAGCCTAAGTTGTTGTTTTTCTACTGGGCATGAATTTCTGATAACCACTGATGATGTCTGGACTATAGCTACAAGGATAAGGCTGAAAATATTTCTGTTACTGTCAAAAATCCCATAAAAAGACCAAAACCAGTATGTAGTCCGTCCGTCTTTTCAACTTCCCAGCCCAGTCTGTGGCACCCAGCCCAGGACCCATCACTTCTTCATCAGTTCTGTATATCTTTAACCATATAGATCATGAATTATATTATCTAATTTAAAAAAAAAGCTAAATAATTCCCTTAAAGGTCCAGGTGCAGCTGCATTTTATTGGGGACTATTATCAGGGACAAGGATGAACAGGTGTTTCTATTGTTTTCTCTACTCCATTTACATCAATGAAATCATCAGCAACACAGACTTCAGCTTCCACAGTGATCAGAGAGTTGAATCAACTCCTCTCTAAAACAGTTTCAATAAAGCCTGAACATTATAACCAACATACAGGAGGATTTATTAGACTGCTGGGTGTACCTAATAAACTGCCACCTGACCTCTGTGCTGAGTGAGCAGGAGCGGACGTTGACTTGGCTCATGAGTGATAATGTTAGCAAGCTAGGCTAACTGCCTTTCTCTTTCCTTGTGGAATAACAATATGACAGTTCCTCCCTCATGTTTAAAGATAACAGAGATTAAAAATACCAACAACAGAAATCTGTGTGGACCAATTGAAAAAGAAAACAAAACACCTTGCATCAACATTCAGGGGACGTTTGGTATTCCCCCGTCAGCAGCGCACCGTGAAAGATGACAACGGGTCTCCTAGCAACGCCGGCTCGCAGTTTTCACTCAACCGTTGTCAAGGGAAACGCTAAACTCAAGAAGCTCAAGGCTCAGACACAGATATGCCCAAAACCTTTTAAAGATATAAAAATATACAACCTAAGGAGAATTAAAACCTGCAAAAACTGAGCTGAGCTAACTGAGTAGAGTGTGTCTGAAGCCAAAGTCAACAGTCAGCAAGTGAACATGTTTGACTTTGACTCTGCTGCAATGGAAGTCCCACTAACAGCATATTCAAGGAATATCGTACAGTAGAAAACCTTAAGCCTGTAATTATCATAAACTGTGAGTCCTGTTTGTTTCCACCTGATGAATCTAAGTCCAGTATTTCCTCTCTTTCTTTTAGCTCTGTTTGGTCTCCACCAGCTCATAAATATCTGACTCTTTAGCTGCTAAATGTTCCACTATGTTCACCAGCTGCTCTCTGACTGTGCAGGTAGTGGACTGTGTTTTTTTGGTTTTGGTTTTTTTTTTAGGGTTGAAAACAGCTGCACTATATGAGGGTGGTGAGAGTGAACCAGTGCCCTGAAGTCTTGGTCTGGACAGATAAACAATGAGGAGCTGCAGATTGAGTTGATAATTCTCTGTAGGTTCATATGATCATATCACATTGTAACGTTATCTTTACATCGTCTGATAAAAAAAAAAAAAAATACATCAATATTAGCCACTTTAAATTTTCTGTTCTTTAAAAAGGCACTACATGTGTACATTTTTGCTAGTGCTACATAGACAATGTTAGCATTAACAGCTGTTTACTTCATTCCTTTACTCACCAAGAGCTTTCTCCAGTGGTTTTGCTTCTATTTCCATCACTTCTTCTCTTCTATTGAAGTTAGCATGCTAACAGTTAGCCCCAGCCAGCCCCATCTCATAATACTACTTTGCGATAGTGAGTCACAGTAGCTTGAATCCACTCTGTCCTCAGTTCAGCATGAGAGGATGAGGAAGTAGCTGCTCAGTGGGAATATTATAACCCTCTTGCCTTGGCAGAGAGAACTTCCTTTAGGAATTATAGGAAAATAGTCACTTTGTCCACAAAAATGTGTTTTTTAATTCTCTACATCTTCACTCTGGTCCTGTCTTTGTGATAATGTGTATGAAGTATATACTCTGCATGGTATGGTATTATACAGTCAAGCGTTTCTTTTTAATTAACTTCTTCCTCTCCTTTGTCACTATGGTTACTTTAACAAGCAGAAGAAAAATCCCACAAGCAATAGGCTCCATTATAATTCCCTTCAAAATGAAGATGGCCGCTAAATAATTGGGATCCTATTGAAGCTGTCTCCAGTATTCCCCTCTCCCTGTCGGGGCCCACGGTGTGGGTACACTCCTCTAAATTCAACACTGAGGCGAGGAGAGAAGACAATAGGCTGTGATTACTTTGGCCACTCCAGACAGAAAGACAAGAGTACAAGAGATGTAAAATGGAGCATTAATATTTGTATAAGTGAAGCTGGGAGCCATGAAAAGGAGAGAATTATGCAGCACTCTGCTCCATTGTGTTTTTGACAGTGTCAGTGGCAGCAGCCGGAGCAGCAGCAGCAGCAGCAGCAGCAGCAGCAGCAGCCGTCGCAGGCTGCTGTTTGAATCCACGTCCACCTCTGTGTACAAGCTGACAATCCCCTCTGTTCTGTTTGAGGATGTGGAGGAACGTGAGTGTGTGTGTGTGTGTGTGTGTGTGGGGTCCTTGAAATGTGTGCACGACATATGCACTTTTTTTTTTTTTTTTACAGTTTCCATGACCACTGCAGGTCCATGTGCACATGAAAATGTATGTGCGCTCGCATCCAACATAACATAATTGTTTGTTAATCTATCATGTGTTTTTGCAGCGGGAGTATCGTCCATGTTTGTGTGTGTGCATTCAGTGAGTTGGCAAACTAATGAAACATCAAAGGGGACCAGTGGGGGACCATTAAACACATACCCACACACAGACACACACACACAGACACACACACACACAGACACACACACACACACACACACACACACACACACACACACACACACACACACACACACACACACAGCAGTGCACTGCTGCAGGGGTTTCTATTGCATCAGAAGAGGAGGCGAGACTCCCTGACTCCCTGAGAGGAAGAGGAGTGATAACCAATCCTGTATGAGCTGCAGACCGGCAACGAATAGGGGCAGATTGAAAAAAAAAAAAAAAAAGCCTGCATGTGTGTTTGTCACCAGCTAAAGAGACGAGGGGAAATGAGTGAGCTGCAGCTGCTACTGTACATGACGACAAGAACCCACAGCACTCACTAAAATTAGACAAGATTATGTGAATTATACAATAAAGGAGGCCGCGTTTCATCCAGAATCTGGTCATATTTATAATTACATAAAAATACCATTAGTACTTTCAATACTATTGAATGCTGTTACATTATCTTGTGTCAGTGTTAAAGGATAAAGCAGGACTTATTCTATATTTCTATTATTAGGTTGGTTTTTATGTGCATTTTCAATTAGCTAATAAAAAACCTGAATGGAAATGCTTGAAATTAAAAAACTTTTGAATTATCTGAAATTTTTACGCTTGGCTGTAAGAGCTGGTGTATATATAATATTAATGATATTGATTTCCACATTGTTTTTCACCATTTGCGGTTTGACTGGCGCTCTTTTAATCACGTCATCTTGTAGTACCCCACTTTTCTTCAGCGTTTTTAATGGCAACAAATGGAGAATTAGCGCCCTAACCCTGCTGTTTATTTTAAAGAATCAAATCCTAACGTTTTACATAACAACAGTGGATGGAAACATATATTCATTCGCAAAACTGTGCTACATTTGGACGATAATTATGAGTCACCTACCCTGTTTGTAGCCTTTAAGCCGAAAAACATTTGTTGAAAAAATAGTTAAAAAACAAATCAAATATTGAGGTTCAGTGTTTTCTAAAAAGCTCAGTAATGTCCTAAACCATTTGGGTATTGTAGTTTTTAGCAAATGTTACTCAAACAGGAAGTAATGGTGCATTTGTTGGGTACTATTTTCAGTGGTGGATTAATGCACATTTCATTCACTAGTTTCACAGGTTCACCATCTCCAACTGTATCACTTTTAAAAACCGACATATAACACGAATATTTAATGGACTTTTCTTCACTGCATGGATGTTGTTATTGGTGCAGTATTTGATTAATCAATTTAAAAGAAAACCTGGAACAGTGGTACTGGAGATTTTCCAACCACATATTTGCTAAAATCATGTACTAAATTTAAATTTAAGAGACAAAAGTAACAGCTATACAAAATACTGAAGACCTTAATTAAATTGAATCTGAAATCTTTTTTTTTAGGAAACTAAAATCAATTTAGTTTTAAAAGACTTTTAACGTTTTAATAGTTTTGTGGAAAACAATAGAGCTCTATGACAGAGAAGCATACGATACATCAGCCCCTGGATACAGACAGACAACACTTCCATTGTCATTGTAGTTTTTATGGGATTTGTTGAGAATACAAAAAAATATCAGCCCTTTTAACATATTCATAGTATAAACTGTAAAATGCATCAAACACTCGTGTTTAATCCTAAAGCCGCAGCTCTTCTATTGTTCCACTTGAGAAAATCCTTCAGCAGTTTCTGTTCGCTGTATCAGCGATAGGCATGAAAGGAGCCTTTAAGAAAATCAAGTAATTTTATGGTTAAGATTCTGTAAGCTGCAGTAAGTGCTTAGCTTAGCATAATGCACAACGGTACAATGTCCCACAGGCCACATCGCAGTGAAGGGTCAAAGGGGTCTGTTCAATGAGCATAATGTATTCAAGTTAGAGGTGGAACTAATAATGTATTATATCCGTTCATGGTTCTGCAGTGTTGCATTAGTTTGGAGGAAATCACATGAATGTTTTGTTTTCTCAGCCAAACCAGTTAAAATGTTTTCTTTATTACATTTTAATTTTCATTAGTTTATTTTTCATATGTTTTTTTTCACCCAAAATAAAAAAAACATTATTGTCTCACTTGCATCATTTTGGTTTTATTTCTCCAGGATTTGAAGGTTTTGCCTCCACCTCAGTAGAATGAAGGTGGATGAAGGTTCATGCGTGGTTAAACAGCAACACGTCTTTCCACAAACATTTGAATAATCCACACAACGTACCGTCAGCCATGATATCTTCAGAGGAAATAAATAGTCCTATGAAAGCTGAAAAAATCTCAAGAGAAGAACCTGGGCATATTAATTCAAATTTCTTTCTGCATGGATACACACCACTAGCAGGAAGTAAGACATTTTTCTTTTTTTTTAACTCCTGACCCTTTAAACATAATCACATGAACTCAGATGCTCATTATGGCAGGATTACAATCTCACTTTCAGTAAACCACACAGCAGCTTTCCCCTGAATGACTGAGCCAACTGTTATGGTGAGATTAATTAGCCCGTACTCAAATTTAAATGTCATTGTTTTCACAACAACACGAGGAGCTAACACTCCAGACCTTGATTAATCTGCTCTAAACCCGCCTGTTGGAGCTCACTCTGCAAAATTTCTCTTTGCGTTACTATTCTCACATAATGAGAGTCGAGTCTCTGCCTGGAAACGTGAAACCAGCTTGGCCAGCTCCAGCCGTAGCTACAAACTAATAGGAGCTATAACACGGCAGCTGGCAGTGACTGATGACCACTAATGGCTCCACTTTCAGATTAACTTGTGCATTTCACACTATTTACATCCCAGTCTTGCCAGAGCTGTGGTAAAATCTCCCACTCTGAGTGAAAATGAGGTTTGGTTTAGATGGTGGTGTTCAGTGTGGGCACATCTGAGTGGTTCAGAAATTCTGGAGGCAACGCAGTGTGTTTGTAACGGCGTGGGCTTACATTTGGCATTACATCTGATTTTTTTTTTTTTTTTTTTTTTCTATTTTTGCGTCATGTCTGATAATCCCATCTCCCATATTTTTCTGTCACTTGGCAACGTGTGTAACACAGTACAGATTACATTAATATTACCTTAAGAAATAAGAGGGCATGAATAATCTCTCACAGCTGTCTCCATTACTCCACGCTGGACTGCTCAGGAGCTCTGGTTCAGCTAATCAAATAATAACCCAGGTGTAACTGTCCCGGGGGCTTGCAAGGGAAGCACACTAAGTGCAACTTTACGCCTATGACAACCCTGAACTGGAATATTGCAGCATAGCAAGAATATGTGGCGTCTGGGGGGCAAGAGTCGGCATGATGATTCTAGATGAAAAGTAAGTGGATCGTTTAAGTTATCGCACTAACCCGTGGGGAACCATGAATGGTAAGCCATCCAATAGTTGTGGAGACATTTCACTCAGAAACCACAAATGTCAACCTCACAGTGGCGCTATAAGGAAAAAAAAACAGAGGGTCGTCAAAGTCGTTAGGATTCATCCTAATGACCATGAATGTCTGTAAAAGGTTTTGTGGCAGTCAGATCAGAAATATTTTCAGTCGGCTCGGGTGATATCCAAAATTTAATATCTCGTCACAGTCCAGCCCCAAATTTCAAGATATACGATATTATCTAGCGCAGTGGTTCCCGACCAGTGGGCCGGGGCCGCACAGTTACTGCACAAAGGCCAAATCATTTGCAAAACAGTACAATTTTGGTGAAAAGATGTAATTATAAATCAGACCACGTACTTGTTTGCTATCTCAGTGTGATTGTGCACTAAAAGATCACATCCATGGCAAAAACTGGAGCATCAAAATGGATAGCTGGTTAGCAACAGGAAGAATTGAAGGGGAAAGAAAGAAAGTGAAAAAGATCTTTGAAGAAGAAGAAAAAGTGCTTTGAGCCTTATTTGGCCTCCGCATTGTTACAGACTCAGATGTGGGCCGCCAACGTTTTTGAGATTATCAAGTGGGACATGAGTTGGAAAAGGTTGGTAACCACTGATTTAGAGGGGTGGGGGGATATTTTTAGAATCTAATTATATTATTGTATTTTTATCTTTCATATAAGAGATGCCGCCACTAAACAGCAGTTCAAAGTTTTGTTTGTCACATGCCGAGGTAAAATCTACAGTGAGCAAAGCAGTGAAATGAGAGTCAGATATAAAACATGTCACGTATGGTGGGAAATATCGCAATATTCAATAGTACGCAACAACTATTTCACAGTATGAGTAAAAACTTTGATGAGGATTCATTCATCCCCTAGGGAACATGAATGTCTGTATATTATCTAACAGAAATCCACCCAATAAATGGAGATATGTCAGTCTGGACCAAAGACCGGCCGACTATGCCGCTTGCATTACTAAAAAAACCTGCGGGACTCAGCCTGATAAGCAGACTGACTTACCATTTCATTTCACTTGACTATTCAGCAGAAGATGATGAACCCGCTCTAAATCCCAACTACAAAGCTCCTATTGGATCGTTCTCTTCACATAAAACAAAAAGGAAACAGCCGTCAATGAGCACAACGCCATTACTGTTTGACTCACTGAAAGCATCAGAGGTCTGGAAACATGAGATCTCCACCTGAACTAGACCACATACTGTACTTCACTGGCCTGTTGTGTTCATTCACTGTAATAACCATGAGTACAATCATTAGAAAATGGTGGTACACAGTTATGAGCGGCTGTACTCAGTTGGACAGAAAACTTGGAACTTGAAACCAATCAATCTCCCATTTCTAGTCAAGAACTCTGTTTACTTGCTTCCAAACAAATGTACAACAGAGAGTTTAACACAAAAGCTTGTGCCAGAATGTGACCAACACTCGATGCAATGGCGAAGAAGCAAGCAGGCATGCAAAAGACACAATGGAGAGTTATCCTATTAGAGACAAATCCACACAGAGGCACAGATTTACACTGAAACACAAACACAATATTGGCACTGACCTTGAAGCTCCAGTAGTTTGGCTGTTGCTAGGGGGTGGGGGGGGGTGGGGGGTAAGAAAAACAAAGAACAGGGGAGACAGAAAAGGGACAGGGGAGGGTAAAAGAGGAGAAAAACAGGACCGAGTGTGAGACATTTTCTCATGTACAACCACACTACAGAAGATCAAGCAAAAGAAGAGTGAGATAAAACCAGACAGACGGAGAGAAACTGCTGCGTCACTCAGTTCCCATGTGAAGATCTGTGAGTGATACCACAAAGTGTGACTAATGAAGTTTAAGAGGTTTAACGGTGAATTATTTTCATGCAGCGGCTGCGACGTGCCGCAAAATGTCTTCACCACTGTTTAAAATGACCACAAATTGTAGTTCAGCGTAAACAAACAAACCAATAAACAACCATTTTTCTTTTTTGTTACATTAAGACTTGGTGAAAAAATGATGAGCTAATTATCATGATGATAGCCAGATTAGCTTAGGTTGTCCTTCACTGCCATCATAATAGGACTTTAATTGCTTGTAATTGCCTCTCAGCAATTAATCAAATGTTTACAGTGGCTTCACACACACACACTAATGATGGAAGGCCGGGCAGCTCCTAAACTCAGCCCCACACACTCTCCCCAGATGATGCATGAGTTGTCTGGCGTGGACCCAGGAGCAGGATTAAAGCGACGAACCGATACCGGAGTAAGAAGCTGCCATCTTCACTTCATCTGTGCAGAGGACAACGTTCAGGTCCACGCACGTTTGAGTCTTTAAATTGTACGTGCCAAATGTACGTGGACAACCTTATCCACCTACCTGTGTACTTTTGTTCCGCCATCCTTTTCTTTCAATACACCAATCACAGCCGAGCATAACTTCATAGGCTTGGACAGATCTTCAATAATATCGCACCCACCACCATGCATTATTTTTCATTATATCAATTTTACTAATTAATTTTGACTGTATTGTGATATTCAATTTTGTTTCATTATTCAAAATCACCCAAGCCTAATTCTCATGCATCTTTCTGCTCTTATTTGTTATCATAGTTATGCTTATAAGTTATCAAATTTTGTGTGTATGTTAAAGGTAAAAGATTGATTTTTACTTTGGGAATAAATCCTGCCGCTTGTTGGATTGTAGAAAAACTTGTTGAGGCAACTTTCTCTTTTAATCAGTTTTAGATCATGGGGACATCTTGTCTCTAAAGCCCCTTGATGCCGTCTACCACTCTGCTCTCAGGTTCATTACTGATGATGCTTATAACACTCATCAGTGCATCCTGTATAAAAAGGTTGGCTGGTTCTCTCTCTCTCTCTCTCTCTCTCTCTCTCTGAGAGGCGTGATTTGCATATGTATTTGTTTATTTACCAGAACTGCCTTCACATATTACTTCCATGCTGGACCACGTCACACTAGGACTAATGAATGGCTCCATGTCCCTTGAGTTCCCTATAACTGAGCTTAGAAGATCTGGTTTTGCAGTCATTGCATCATCCACCTGGAACTCACTACAAAGTACTTTCAAAATTTAAAAAAAAATTCTGTTTGTACCTGCTTTCATCGACTTTGTTGTTTGATTTTTTTATTAACTGTATTTATATATTTCTTTTACTTGATTATTGTTCTTTTGTCTTGTATCTGGCTCTGGAAACACACAGTACTTGTTAGTGTGTTACATTTATTGTTGGTTTTGTTGACAATGACTAAAATACACAATATCAGCAGCCTTATTTTTAGTGCCTACAGGGTACATAGAGGAGCAGAAGCAATGTTGCTAAATAAGTTTATCATGGGAGTGGAAAGATGATGACACTTCTCCATTTTCAATTTAGACCAGAATGATTCTGCCTCAATTTTTCACTCAGTTTTGTATTTTTTTCCATCAGTTATGAATTATCAGACCATAGACTCTGCTGTTCCACATTCTGTGATTTCCAGAAAGCATTGATTATTGATGGTGGTATGTGGTTAGACTATCAGAGAGAGCAGCGCTTATGACTGACTTGTGTTGGTCCCTTTCCTGTTTCGATCAGCTCCATAAAGAAATGGTTTTCTAGTGCAGAAGAACTCGTCCCGAACGAGTCCAAAACTCAACCCCATCCAACACCTTTGGGATGACCTGGAAGACCAACTATAAGCCAGACCGGATCACCCAACACCAGGGGCTGGACCTCACTGATGCTCTTGTCCCTGCAGCAGGTTCAATATCTACTAGAAAGACTGAAACCTGGAGAGTGAAGCTGGTATAGTATAGAGCCCAGCTCCTCCATTTCTCCTGAATGAAAGGTCTCTTGTGTGAAGCCCAATCAAGCATCACTAGTTCCTTAACAATTTCCAGTCAATAAACGTGGACTGATGAATGCTAAATGTGTTGAATCAGAAAATGGATCTGAACCCAAGGTCTCTGCATGAGTCTTTTTTAAGACTAACTAACAGCAACGCGAAAGAAAAAGATGTGAAAGAGACAGAATGGATGGCTGCACTCCAAGAGAAAGGACCCTCTGTGGCCTCTACACGGCTCTTTTATACTGCACAACAACACTGCTATCAGATTTCTACCTTAGCTTAGCTAGTTTTTCTCGGTCAATGAACATTGGAAGATGTTTTTTTTTTTTTTTTTCTTCTACTACTGCACCTACCTCGATTTAAAAATAATCATACCTTGCAGTGACTGTCTTTTTTATGTGTAGATCCAGACGCATTATAATGGAAAGAATTAACAAATTTAGAGAATCGTGAAGCTCTGATGGAGATATCTGGTCTGACACTTATATTAATATACAGATTCTACGGTTAAAGGTTAATTATCAACAGCTATAATAACTCTATATCAACAATTGAACCTTCCAACACGTCTTCAGTAACGTAAAAAAAAACAAAAAAACATGATAGTGCAAATTGAAAAAAAATCATATTAATGGATTATGACATTTCTATTTTGGAGGTTAATCATTTTAGTTTTCATTTAAATTTCAATTCAGTTTTTATTTTTATAGCACCAAATCAAACACTCTATCACAAGGCACTTTACAGGGTAAGATGAAGAACTTACAATATTATAGAGAGAAACAGTTCAACAGTTCCCATGAAGAGCAAGAACTTAGCGACAGTGGGGAGGAAAGCTCCCTTTTAACAGCCTATATATTATCATTATTATTATTATTATTACATATTTAGCCTATATTTGTTTATATTTTGGCAAATTGGGACCATTTATGGCACCAGGTATGTTGAATTAGCAATTAGCAATGTAGCCCTTCATGTACAAACATCACTGGATTGCGTTGATACTGAAGAAAACGTGATGAAAACCTGGGAAAGATCTGGAGTTATAAGGAGCATATTTTGTCTATGATTAAGTGGATTTATCAACATTTATTCACAATGGACATGTATGATAATGACATCCGTCAAAAGGGGTAAGTCACACTGAATCTATAAATATGTTTATCACGTCTGTGTCTGAGTTATGACTCTGAGAAAAAGTCTGAATTTTAATGCAGAATTCTGGAGTGCCTGCAGACACAGGCTTTACATTTCATCTCATTTATACTATATTCACTTGAACAGAGATCCAGATGCATTATAATAAAAAGAAAAATTAACATTTAGTATCATCAAAATTACAAATTTAGAGACTTTTGAAGCTCTGGCAGAGATACATGACCTCCAGTTGTTCTACAGTTCAGTTAATTTGCCAAAATTAAAACAATCACAGATACAGCTCAGAGTAATCAGCGGCTATAACCTGATAAAGTGACCGTCTCCACTGTGGATCTTGTTAAAGCAGCTGGGCGAGACAGTCGACATGATGATAAGCAGTCATGACAACTGAGAAAAGCTATAATAACTCCTCCGCACTGATCATTACTGCCCGTCCAACAGTGTCAATACATTCTGATGTTATAGACGTGTTTCATACCGAGGTGCAAAGCTAACACCCAGAACTAGCTTAGCACTGACCAATAACAATATAACAGAAAGATAACAGTCTGTTTTTGTTCAGGTCCTCAAAAGAAGAGGCAGCAGTAACCTCAAAACCCATCAATTAATCAATCAATCAATCACACATGATGGTGCAGGATTAGCTTCTGGATGTGACTGCTCTTATCTGTGCCAAGATGCCTGCCTCCTTGTTGTACAGAGACATTACTGTCAAATGTTTTTTCTGTATGTTGGACAAGTCACGGTCGATCAGAGACCGTGCTGCGGTCGACAACTTCTGTTCATACCTACAGTCAAACAGTGTTTGACTGAACACAGAGCTCTGTTAGAGGTCGACTCAACAGTAATCAAATGTCATCACCACAGTCGATTCGACTCATAGCTGAATCCAATATCAAATGAAAAAAGAAAATGTTGCAAGGTTTCTGCAGAGTTCACTGATTTATATTCAAGGCTTTTTAAGACCTTTTTTAAAACCACACAGAGTGCAGCTCAGTACCCTTTTCATGGTCAGTCACATCGGTAGTAGAACGGGATACAAAGAGACACGAAAAGGCCACAAAAGCAACTCAAAACGACCAGAGACTCAAAACTAATACACAAATTCACAGTGGCCACAAAGACCCAAAATGACCACAAAGAAGACTCAACATGACATGAGAGAGACACAAAACCACCAAGAAGAGAGACTCAAAATGACCACAAAATTGTGGTCACAATGTGACGAACAGAGATGTAAAACCATCAAATAAAGGGCCTCAGAACTCAAATAAAGACATGCTAAAAACTTTTAGTTCCATCTAAGACCTTGTTTATTGAGGGAATTGAATTCAAGGCTTATCAAGAACTGCAAATGCCCTAATGTTTTGACAGACAGACAGAAGAGTGAAAAAGTTCTCCAACGACTGTGGTTTCAGACAAGAAACTAAAGACAACATCATTACAAAGAGACTCAACTTGACAAGAGAGAGACTCAAAATTACCACAAGGAGACATAAATAAACACAATGTGACTGCAATGAGACGCAAAATCACAGAGAGACTCAAAACCTGAATAAAGACATGCAAAAGAATTTCTCGTTCCATCGAAGACTTTGTATGTAAAGGGAATTGAATTCAAGGCCTTTCAAGATTTTTCGAGACCTGCAGATCCCCTTATGTTTTGAGCGGCGGACAGAAGAATGAAAGAGTTTCAGTTCTCCAACAACTTTGATTTCAGACAAGAAACTAGATGAGACTCACAGGGAATAATTCAACTGATTCTGTCTATGGAAAGCTGCAGCCAAACCTCATAGAGCCTCAATACTCTTTTTTAACTGTAACGAAAAGCATTTAAACTCAAGTTGCTGAAGGAATACACTCATCCTAAATGTTCCCCAAACACAGGATTGGGTTTAACATTTGTATGCTGCCTCTTCACTCTTAGCCCCTCGCAGCTTTCCTGAACACTGAAGTCTACAAATCTACTGTCACAACAAACAATTTGCAACTATTTTAGTAAAAAGTGAGAGTGTGCATATTTGACACTGTAGCTGCCACCGTGCTCATTTTAATACCGACTTGCACTTTTGGGTTATTTTAATGTGACTTTCAATTCAGAGCTCAGGTGTGTTTGTGTCATCTGTGACTCTAAATTCCATCACATACGCTCTGAGAGCTTCTGAAAACACAAATCCTCTTAATAATTAAATGAAGGTGTAGGTGGAACTTAATTCATGTTTGAGCAGCTGTTCAGGGAGCTGCCTGGATCCCAGAGATTTTCTCTGCTCGCTCCCGAAATCTCAGTTGCAACTTTTGAAATTCGTCTCACTTCATGTTGAATATGGAGTGGAGCAGGCGGGACGGGAGAAACAAAGACCTCGACGGGCCTGTGGGCTGCCGTGACCCAGATTTCAGAGCTCAATGTGGCTTCCAGGCCCGTGTCCAAACCCGTTGACCAAAACAGCACAATCATACCTGATCTGATGCCACCCAGCCTCAGTCTGCTTTAGCTGCACCGCAACCAAACACAGCCACCCAGCTTCTCCTCTCACATTTAATCAAACATATAAAGTCTGCACAGCCTGATTCTGCATCTCAAAACTTACACTTTTTTTTTTTTAGTCTTTCTGTCCTTAAATCCCCTTTTTTATATTTTGTAGAATAGTGGTATTTCAACACTCATCCTAAATATTTGCTGAATTTCTATGACACATCCACATGCAGTTCATCAGGCTGTGAAGTCTTGAAAAGGGTCTAAAATCACTTGAGTCTGCTGCTGTGTCTCAATTCAGGGAATATAATGTGGACATGGTCTACGAAGGTGTGGCCTTCCCAAGCCGTCGAATACAAGGAAGGCCAAACCGAAATGAGACGGCCTGGCCTACAGAGCATTTTCGCCCTTACCGTTGCGTCGCAAAGTGCGGCTCCTGTCGCCTAGCAACCGTGACTTGAGGTTTTAAGGCCCTTAGATTTTTAACGTAATGTACCATTAGCTGAACTGAGCTTAAACCCAATACTTAGACTTAAAAGTGTAACATTACTTTTATTACCACCACGCAGTTAATCTTGGGATAGGTTGGGCTATGAAGGATCCACACGTTGGAACCTTCATTGCCCAGGAAAAGGAGGACGCATTAGAAGGGGCCTTTGAAATGGAACAGCCAAGTCGCGTCGCTGTGATGCAGTCGGTCTTTAAATGCACCCTCCGGAGGATGTGGCTCCTGAATTGGGACACAGCTTACTTACTTGAAACATCTGCACATGGTTGAACATTAATCCCTAACCCTACAAGCCTACAGATAACAAATGAAGAAGCAGGGTGGAAATATTATTTACATTTCTCTTGAAAAGGTCAAGTGTTCCGCCTGAAAAACGGTACAATTCATTCTGCATCGATATTACCAAACACACCTATCCTGGGTCGGGGTCTATGCTATAAATATAATGAAAACCATCGGTCTGTTGATTAAACCAAAGGATGACTTTCTCTACCCCAGTGTCTGCATCTCATTCACCAAGACTTTATTAAAACATAATTACTTTTTATATAGTTATAGTTACAGTTCAGATACAGTGCAGGCCGTAAGTGTTTGGACAATAACACATCTTTTGGTTCTTCGGGCTTCAGCACATTAGGTTTGAAATAAAATAATAGATACTGCATTAAAGTGACAAGTCTCTGCTTTAATTGAGTGGGTTCACATCAATATTGAAACAGCTGTGTGGGAGATATAGCCCTTTTAACAGAGAATGCTTAAAGTTTAGGTCTTCAGAAGTAATTGGACAGATCAGTTAAACTAAATCATAATTTTTAAGATTTTTTAATTTGCAGTCAGTGACTTCCTGAAGTCCTCTACCCACAGACAGAGCTAGAGCTAGAGCTTCACCTCCTTGCTTGTAGTGAAAGTCTCTTCCCTTAGTGTGGTCTTCAGCAAGTGGACTGAGACGAGGATATTCCACCTCTTCATCCTGAACAGCTCTGTGGTTTCTCTGAACGTATGTTTAGGATCGTTGTCCTGCTCAATGATGGTATTGTCGTCCAATGGCTTTTCATGCATTTGGCTCAATCTGAGCCACAGACGTCTCCTGTAAACCTCTGCATTCACCTGGTTGTTTCCATCAGCAGCGAAATCATCAATAAATACCAATGTGCCAGTTCCATTGCACCAATACATGCCTAAGCCAGAACAGAACAGGCACCAGGTTTGACAGATGAGGTAGTGGCTCTGGGTCATGTGCTGTTCCTTCCATAATTTTGATAGACGATAATTTTTGTTTCAGTTAACAGAACTTCTTCTCCTGTGTTTTTGTGAACTGCAGCTGGCCTCTCTGTTTTTGAGGTTTCTCAGGTGTTTGGTTCTTGCGATGAATCCTCTGAGGTTCAGGTCATGAAGTCTGTTCTTGATCATTAATGAGGAAACGTGTCCGCCTACATTCCGGAGAGCGTTCTGAACATGCTGTGCAGTCAAACAGGTTTTCTTTTCTGGTTATCCACAACATTTGTGCTCCTTGGTCTCACAGGTTGTTTGCTATTTTGTAGTCTTTCTGTGTGCACCTGCTTCTGTTGATCTTTGCAAACCAACTACCTTTGATCTCTCTGATAGATTTTCCTGCCTTGTTATTATCTCCTTCACTTGCGTGGTCACCTCCTTCTGACTCTCATTTAACTCTGAACCAACATGTGAGCTCTTCTGTGCATGAACTAATGTTGAAACTTCTATGTATTAAGCTTGGACTGATATTCAATAATATCTATTTGATAATATCGAATATCGCAATATTTCCTGCCATATGTGATAATATTGCATATGGTGATTTTCAGGCTGGACTGTATCAAAATATGAAATGATATCGCCCAAGCCTAAACGTCTTATCCATTATTCCAGTTCAAACTGAATGTGCAGAAGCTCAGAGCTCCATCCATTTTCTTTTGCTTATCAGGGGTCGAGTCGTGGTAGCAGGCTAAGCAGGGTATTCCAGACGTCCCCATCTCCAGCAACACTTTCCAGCTCCTCCTGGGGGATCCTGAGGCGTTCCCAGGCCTGATGGGATATGCAATCCCTCCAGTGAGTTCTGGGTCTACCCCGAGGTCTTCTCCCAGTTGGATATGCCCAGAAAACCTCCAAAGGAAGGCGCCCAGGAGGAGTCCTAATCAGATGCCCGAAGCACCTCAACTGGTTCCTTTCGACATGAAGGAGCAGCGACTCTACTCCGAGCTCCGCACCCTATCTCTGACGCTGAGCCCAGCCACAATATGGACGAAACTCATTTCAGCCGCTTGCATCTGCGATCTCATTCTTTCCATCACTACCGATCAATGAAAAAAGCTCAAGGCTGACTGCCCAAAGTTTATATTTCTATTGCCCCTCTGTCTGTGACTTACATGCTGCTGCTCTTTTGACCTGGTTCTGTATCTTTGCAGGACTAACACAGTCGTATCTGCTCTCTGATGTATTGCAAATGATGATGCACTAGCTTTGACATTTGCCCAAACACTTCATCTTAGCAGACTCATAATTTGGTCTCCTAGTTTGCAATCAATAAATGTCCTACTTACATTCATCTCACCAGCTTTATATTTGCTTTTTCATTGCTAAAGAATAATAATGCTGTGATGTATAATTTCTCAAGCTACAGAGCTAGCAACCTCTTCAACCTCACGCTGACTTCACGGTTTCAACTTTGAAGCACTTCCTTCCACGTGGTGGCCTCGTAATTACAAGTTGACAACTGGGAAACAGGCGTTAATATTATCATCCTCCACACAGGTTCTTGTCAAAAATGATTGTAACAGAAACAAACAGCTGATAATTGTGAAGTCAAGTACCCATTGTGTTATAATCCCCAATATATCTTAGCGTTCACACAGAGCTGCGCGCTGTGTAATCACCCGCTCCCATGGTTTATTCACCTTAAATTGGAATGACAAGAATTACCGCCAAGTCACTCCACAGATAATTTAATGCACCAACAAGCGGACATTTTTTGGAACATAAAACCTGTCTCATCTAACACAAACAGGCCCCCTATGCGCCGTGACTCAGTGATTACTGCCTGCAATATTTCTCAATCACTTGAGCTGAAATCCCGAGGCGCACATATGCGCCAAGGCAGACAGGGCTTAGAGAGACGAGGGGGTAGGAAGACGGGAAGAAGAAGAGAGGGAGAGAAAAGAAAAAGAGAAAACAGCAAGAGAGGGATGAGCACAGAGACATGCATGCCTGACCTGCATGCCAAGTAGCCATCTTTGTACCCACCCTCTTTTTTTCTACCCCCCCTCACTCACTCACTGTCCGCTTTGCTTCCTCTCCAGTCCAAACACACACACCGACACATGTGCACTCACTCATACACTAACACACACTTGTGTTTATGTTTGAACATTATGCTTCTACTCAGAGGCTTAACAACATGTGCACGCATGCATTCACACACATACTTGAACACACATCACTGCGGCAGCAAAAGACACACCTGGAAAACACCTGCCTGCTTGGGAACACCTAAAACACACACACACACACACACACACACACACACACACACACACACACACACACACACACACACTTACTTAAATTAAACAGAAAGGGAGGAGAAGATGAGTTTTGTGCTAACTATCTTTACATCACCTGGACTGCACACACAAATACATATCCATCCACATATATTGAGAAGATGCAGACACACACACACACACACACACACACACACACTCTTGTACTTTACATCACTCCATCACCCTCCACTCCGTCATCAGTCATGCAGCAGCACGAGCGTCACACAGTCATGGCAGCTCCACGGAGGAATGCCCAAACGTCTCAGCTGAGGATGCAAGGACGGGGTTAGAGAGAGTTACCGTAGCTACTTAATGAGCACGTCGGCCGCCTGGTGCATCCTCCTGCTCCACACGCCTCCCTCTTCCTCCTCCCCCCTCTCCATGTTTTTTTTTTCACTGCGGCTCTGTGTCTTTCCCGCGCCCCGAGGATCCGCCAGAGTCCCCCCTCGCTTGTACCCGTAGTAGCACCTAAGAGGCAGTTAGCATCTCTTCGTGCCCCTCCTCCTCCCACTCCTCCTCTCTCTCCTCTCTCTCTCTCTCTCTCTCTTCTTGTGTGTCACTCTCTCTCGCCCCACGTCCCTGATATAAACGATAAAAAAACACCCTCCCTCCTTCCCTCACTGTCTCTCCCTGTCGCTCCTTCTCTCTCCCGCTGCTGTTGCCTCTCACTCAGTACAGCGTGTGCCTCCTTCCAAAGCCCAGGCATTGCCAACCATATGATATCACTCAGTTGCCTTATATGGGAGACAGTGGGTTGCCATGACGACAGCAGACTCCACCTGTTTCTCCCAACTCTCCCTCTCTCTCTCCCCGTCTCAGTCCACCTTTTCCATCAGGAGATAGATGGTGTGGTTTGGGTAAATAGACACAGCACATGGAGAGAGAAGAGTGGGTGGAGAGGAGGGAGGAGCGGGACGGGTGAGATCAGAGACTGAGTTGTGATTGACAGAAGAGGTTTGGTTTGGAGGGAGGGATGAGAGAGAGAAAAGAGAGCAGAGTTAAAAACGTAGTTCAATGTTTATTTGTTTTCTTTCAGAGAATCAGATGAAAAGATTGAAATTAATCATCTGTGTTGAGTTTGGAGCTGGAATCAGGCTGTAGTAAACCTAGCTTCGCATAAACAATAATAATATCAATGATGAACGAGCCAGTGATTGTGAAGCAGCTGATAACAACCACCAAATACAAGCATGAATTCAGTGCAAGTTCTGAAATAATCCATCGATCAATTGATCAGTAGGATTATTATTAGTAGCTATTATGTTGGTAATCGATTAATTCATGTTTTGCAACCAAAGTGCAATTGACGCTTAACTGTGATGTTTTGCTGCTTTTGTCCGTCTTGTGTGAATATTTTGGGATTTTAGACTGTTTGATATAAAGTTAAAAACAGAAGACACAGAAGGAATAAGATAAGACAGAAAATAAAAAATTTAAATTTAAATAAAGTTAAAAAAAGAATATATGAAATATATACAGTCAAGTAAGATACAATATTATAAAGGAAGTGCAGTGGTGCATAAGTGCAAAGCAAAATGCAACAAAGAATTTCAGGCCTGTATCAGGAAAGTCAAAGCTTGTTAAATAATATCAAATATATAATAATAATATTGGCTCTGAGTCTCTGTTCTGATTGGCTGACTGTTTTCTAAGTGATCCAATAAAAATATGGCAGATTTCAGGTAACGACTCAGAGAAACCAAAGCCTGGTAGGTTGGATGGTGAGTCCAGATGGGCGGAACTTGGTGCATGGCTGCTTTGTTGTGACATCACAAAGTGACAGAAGTCCTGAAGGCAGGTTTTTAAGGCTCAGTTTCTGAATACAGGCTGTGTGTATTTCTCTGTGGACTGAAAGCTTCGATACTTTCACAGTATTAATATAGAACCTAGACCTGCTTTACAATCAAACAACACATGGACATCTACCTTTAGACTATATGGGACCTTTAATAATAGAGATTTCACCTTTCTGTGCCAGAGCCATAAAATAAATACAGAAAAAAGCGACAGAAAAATTGCCTTGAAATAAAGTCTGATGAGATGAATGCAGCTATAAGTCAATTTAACAGATATAACAGCTTTTAAATTGACAGATACTGCTGATAGATCAGTCTCTGCTGATTGTTTCGGACAGAATAACCCCATCTCCCAACCCAACGAGGACTAACAAAATCAATTTGCTCTGCTTGTTAGGCATACAATTGTTCCTGCACAGAGACCAAAACCAAAACCTGTGCTCACTGCATCTGGCACCCGAGGCAACAGTATGAGAGTCCGAGCAGATAAGTAAACTGTACATATCTGTTCTCCTGCAGATAAACAAACAAGATTCACTGTGTTAATAAGTGAGATTCAGATGTTTCGCCTCCTGCCTTTATGCTAAAGCCTAAAACCACCTGGAGTCCAGCTGTGTATCTAATGCACAGACATAAGATTATCTCACACTGAAAAAATAAAACAAATAAATGTAATGTATTCCCTCAAGATGTTGACCGATTCCTTTAAAGTACTCGAAGAAAAGCTGAGGCAGGCTGTTCTGTCCAGACCCTCTGTCACAGGTATCACGTCAGAGCATGCGGTGATTGATGGCAGAACCAGAGGGAGGATATGAGGCCGACGGAGACAAAGGAGAAAGAGATCCGGTGGAGCGGAGAGTTTAATATCATATATTTCACATTCTGACATTTTCTCACTGACTCACTTAAATGCTTTTCTCCATATTCTATTGCTCACTCTCTCAGATAATAACCGCTAAAAAAGTGTCCATTACTGACCCAGCAAGCCGGTCATAAAAATGCCTCCGCTGTGTGTGTCTAAAGCCCCAGAGACATCTCGCCACATAATGCGCTTGTGTGGGTTTCCGAGCCCACCGACGTGCCTCTATTATCTCCCAGGAAGAAAATGTTCACATGTGGAAATAGAGAAAGCACTCAGCGAGCTCATACCTCCCCCAAGGCTGCACTCTCCTCTAGATTTGTTATTGTACAGAAATGTGGGCCTGGATCTGCATTAAAATACATACAGTGATAGATAATCTGGGAATGTATTCATTCATTCAATGGCTGCAGCTCTGCAGGAGAAAATAAATTCTCCCAAAATGTTTGATGCCAAAGTCAAATGCTGCCATTAATCACTGATTTATTGCTTTGGCCTCAATGGCCTGACACAACCAACCCGGTTTGTTATATCACCCAACCCGAGCTCATCCTCCTCTTTCTCGTGGAGTGGAGGTCTGTGCTGGTGAGTGGCAGCACGACATTAACTGTTTCATCTGTGGCAGAATCCATTTGTTTACTTTAGTTCTTTTCATCTGAATTCCAAAGGCCGTGTTCAGACCCGCATTAACACGCGTCTTCAACGATCTGATGGCGAGTGGTCAGCTCCAAGTACGTCAGTTCACACAAGGGTTGCACGATCTTAACCATTCATGTGTGTATGGGGGCTTCCATTTGCGACATGCCCCCGACCCCCTCAACTTCGTCTTCTTGTGGATTCCTTTCATGTCATCTTATTTCAACTAAATGAATCCTGTTTGTTTTGTATTTATGGTTAGGAAAGGAGGACTTATTGTCCATATGTTATAAATAAAGTTAGTTAAATTTTTTTTTTTTAAAAAGCCTAGTGAAGTGCGGTCAGGTCTCTGCACCGTGGTGTCTTTTCCTAAGTCCTTATGAATTCTCCTTCACGTCCTCTTTCCTCGACCTCAGGACGTTGTCCATCCAGGTCGAGGAGAAGTGGTTAGAAAGGAGATTATCTTGACTGTTCGACCGCAGCCCAAGGGAATGTTTGTGACAGATGTAATGAAATTCCCTCAAGTCTAATCTATAATATTCATGAGGATGTGGATGGGCACAATCCAAACACCATGATGCCTCCTGCTGGGGCTGTTGCCGCCACAGAGGCAGACAAACTGCATATAAACAGCTGGATAGAATTATAAATTAATACATATAATAAAATGTGCATAAAAACAGGTGGAAGGAAACTTTTCTACACAAACAAACAATCAGGACCAACAATATCAGATTGTAGATTGAGATTCTTCTATTTCAGTGCTGTTAAGTTCTTGTCTTAATCACCAAACTGCCCAAGAGAAACATTAGAAATACATGAAGATCACTCTGGATAAAAAAAAAAGATATATTTGACCGTATACTGTTCCAGTTTTATGTTTGTTTAAGCATGTGTATCCCTGATGAAACCTGCTTTACGGCGCGTTATCCTGCGTCCTGCTGGTTCAGACAGACATGTTTATTGAGTAAAATCTTCCTCATAGTTCCTTTGATATCTTTCAGTATTCGTGCTATTTTCTCTTGGTGTTCTCCCAGGACTGCGGCTGTGTGAGCTGGATATCCTGACGCACTACAGAGGAAACGGTGGATAAACTGTGGCTGATGTTTGATTATAGAGGTAAACAGTGGTATCTGGTGTGATAACGGTGCTGTGCGGTGCAGCGGAGTCCTTTATGTCAACTGGTCCTCTGGAGGATTCTGGGAAAAAGCTGAATAATCCAACCTTGGTCTATTTTTATGGAAATTAATTGAGTGTGTGTGAGATGTGTTCTTTATTATGTGTAGTCTTAACGAGGACTTTAGTGACCAGTGCAGTTATAATAATACTTGTGTTACCACGGGAAAACATCACAGGAGTCTTTGTTATTTCGTTTGTTGTCAGCTAATTAGGTGCGTTAAGTGCGCGGTGAAGTTACCTGTCGTCCTGCGGCGGCGGAACCCTGCGACATGCTGCCGGGGCTGTTGGAGTACTTGTTTTTCTGAAGGTCCATGAGGGCGTCTCGCTGGCGTTCGATGTCCGCCTTGTGTATGCTGTTCAGGGCCTCCAGGCTCTTGGCGGCCACGGAGTTGTGGCGGCGGTCCAGCGAGGACGCCGTGAACCCCCCATTGGTGTTGTCGGGGAACCGCCGGGCCCCGCGGTTGCCGCCGCCAGCCAGGGTGTGGTAATCCCGCGGGAACTCGGCATCGCCGGCAGAGATCATGGGACCCTTTCTCTTCTCTCGACCTGCAGACGGAGGGGTCAGTGTGGGGGTGAGAGAGAGGGGTAGAAAGTGAAGGAATTAACAGTGAGATGACTATTAATGTCTTTGATGTCACATAATTCTGCATGTTTTCGAACATTATAGTCCATCCTAAGAACTTCACTTTGCCAAACATTTTCCAAAGCATTTCCTGACTTCCTGTGTTCCACGCAGCCAGAACTTTTCCTGACTTTACCAACATGGAAAAAGGAAGAAGCAGAGATTATCCACACACTGGAATTTAGCTCCTCACCTTCATCTGACTGAAAAGGCAATGTTTAGAAACAGGTTAATGTTTAACATGATAAAAGGAGAATGTGCATATATTTAGGGAAATAATAACAATATGCCTCTGTCATTGTCAACCAGTCAAGCAAAACAACTTAAATAATATAAAATATGAGTGAATTGGACCTTGAGGTGAGATTCTTCAAAGGTCAAAGATTCAACTCTGAAACAAAAACAAGGAAAAGAAAAAACACTGACTAAGATCATGAGACATGACTAAAAGCTCCAGAACAGCTACTAAATGGACCTTAAGGTGAGACAGTTTCCACAGTCAATAATGAACTTAGATCAAAACAATAAAAGCAAAAACTGTTATCATTGAAACAACAAATTATATAGGTAGAAAATATGTAAATATACAGTAGTCTCAGGCTTTTGGATTATTTAAGGTCCCATATAGTATAAAGGTAGATGTCCATGTGTTGTTGTGTCCAGGTCTAGGTTCTATATTAATACTGTGAAAGTATCAAAGCCTCAGTCCACAGAGAAATGCACACAGCCTGTATTCAGACACTGAGCCTTAAAACCAGCCGTCAGCATTTCTGGAAGCCCCAAGCACCGCCCACCTGGACCCACCATCCAGTGTTTACCTGAAATCTGCTATATTTTTATTGGATCACTCTGAAACCAGTCAGCCAATCAGAGGATAAACTCATAGCCTCCTCTCTTTAGACCTGTTGTTACTGAGCTCCAGAGAGAAGCCTGAGAGAGGAGATGTAAAACTACACTGAGAAGGCTTTTGGTTCTTAAAACCACAAATCAATCTTCTTTTGGGTCAACCCTTCGAATAAAACACAGAAGAAGAGGGAAATATGGGACCTTTAAGTAAGGATGCAGAGTAATACAGCAACATTATATAAATTTCACAATGCTGCTGAGCAGAAAATGATAGTAAAGAGAGGAAAATGTCACCAGATCAAAACACTAGACAACATGTCAGCAACATCCTAAATTTAGTAAATAAAGTATTGAGGACTGTTTCAAAGATAAAGCTGAGATACTCATTATTTAGAGTTACTGCAGTAGCAGGGAGTGTTTGAGTTTGAAAATCGACTGCTGAACAGCAGCAGTTAATGGAAGACACGACCACATTCACATTATTCATTTGACTTGACAGCGATGTTTACTCACTGTTTCTCTCCTGGATTTGAGCCTGACAGAGGAGCACTTTTTGACAGATGGCTATAAATTCTCAGATGTGGGAGCAAATCGCAGTTTCCTGCTTGCAACAACTTTAGCTCACAACAATCTGACACAACTTTAATAAAAAAGTCAAGGAAACGAATTGTTCATTGTGATGGATTACTCATATCAGTCGACTCCGAGTCTCTGCTGGTTAATTTTCATATCTTGCTGAAATAAAGAATAAAACAAGCTGCCTGAAAGGAGGGAAATGAATGATCCAGATGTGCTGCGGTACTTTAAACTGCCCATTCAAGTGTAAGTGAGTGAGATGGTTCGTGCTAATATCACAGCGCACAGTTAATTGTGTAAACACATAAGCAGTAGTTAAAGGACCTGGAGGCCTGTCAAGTGTTAATGTGAGGACCTACAAACCTCCTGCAGCAGCATCCACACACTCACTCTGTCCTTAAACAATCGACACACACACACACACACACACACACACACACACACAGTCTATAAATGTCTGGAAGAAACCGTTTTCTGTCTCTTGTTTCACTCACACACACACACACATATATTTATGAAAGCACAAAAACACCTCTGGCAATATGGCCCCTGTGAAAACAGCTGCAACATCTGTCTAGTCCAACAACTGCAAGTGTCCCGGGAACCCCGAGGCGAGAAAAAAAAAAAAACCTGCCTGTTATTATATGACGGCAGAAGTGTCCCACATACGTGTCACATTCAGTCAAGGAAAAGTGACATGAATGGAAATGATGTCGTCTTGTACGGGGAATGGTTTAGTGCCCTCTTGTGACCACTGACACGTAAAGCACTGCTGACTGGGTGCAGGTGAACAGCTGCAGCTCAAAGTGAGTTGTTTACATGATAGTGAACAAGTGTAGTTTTTTTTTTTATATCTGAATAAGCTGAAAATCAAATAAATGACACAGAAATAAAACTGGTAGGTAAAGTTGAGGGATAGGGAAAAGGCCCACCTAAACCTCTACCTAAATGATATTATGTCATAATATAGTTACACAGGTTATGACAAAACAAAATGAGTCTCACCAAATAAAAAAAAAAAAATAATAATAATAATAAAAAGAAATAATCAATATAACTGGGTTGTAAATGTAAAAAAAAAAAAAAAATCATCATAAATTTGATAAGGGAGAAATTTTAAAAAGGTTATAAAAAATGTATTTGCCCTTAATATGTGTGGATGAAGTATGCAGACTAAAAAAGTTCATTTCTAATTATACCAATAGTTTTAGTCACTGTTTAGTCCTCTGTTAATTATCTAGGATGTTTGTTAGACAGCAGTCTGTGTGGAAAGAGGAACAGAATCAACCTGACTTGATTATTAAATGAAGTCTTAGAATATCAGCCAGTTCTCTGGTACTGACGACTTCAGGGTTTGAAGGTTTTAGGACAAACACTTAAACTACAGCACAGATCTGTCAGGAGAAGTTAGTCAGGGTTATGTTCAGACATAGAACTTATATCTTACATATAACAAATACGTTTCTTTGTTTTGTTATTAGTTATTATTTAGAGCTGGTGTCGCTGGAATTAAAAACTGGCTACATGTGAATCAGGACATTCAGATGCTGGTTTGACTGTTGTGGTTCATTGTTTTTCCTATTTTGGATATTTCATTATGATTCTGAGAAACACATTATTCACTCCCCTGCCCAGAACAGTCCAGCTCACCTGCAGAGCTGCCCCACAGTAAATAACCAGCCAACATTAGTTTCATGTTTTACCTCCAAGACCAATGTGTTAATGTCTTTGACTGTGTGGAAATTTTTATTTGTTTATACATCACAGATGTTGCCCAGAGAAATAAAGACTGTGCACCCTGGTCATAGTTCAGCTAGCCGATAAAATCCATCACAGTTAGGTTCGGAGTCACTATGAGGTAAGACTCTGTTAAAGTCTCAAGTCTATCCTGCTGATGCCGCTAAAAAAACAAGACAAAAAAACACCATCATTTAAAAAAGAAAAAAAAAAAAAAAAGGTAGAATTATGATTTATGGGAAAAATGAAAATGTAGGCTCATCATCATCATTACCTATGATGATACATGATGAGATATAAATCAACATAATTTCTCTAGCTCCATTCACCAACAACTGTTCCATGTTTCATGGTACAGAATATAACAAATATAAAGACGCGAGGACACATTCACATACACTACAATTCCAGGAGGAGCAGGTGAGACACTGAAACTGGCCTCATGTCATCGGAGTCAAACCTGCAGCATCACTCTGATCGGAGCTCATCTGTTTAACTTTCAGTGACATCAGTGAAACTTTCCCTCTGACTAAACTACGCACAGTTACCAGAGTGAATGTCATGTTCCTAGATACACAAACATACACTGTACAAACAGTGTCTCCTCACAGGGGCTGTGTACAAGCTCCAGACTCGATTCTTTAAAGATCAAACTGTACATTACACGGCCGCTGGTGTTTCAGTCTCTACACATTATTGATCTGAGCTTTAAGGTCTCTCCTCTTATTTGGCTGCTGAGCTGCAACGATGCACTGAAGCAAGACGTTAGATTTCATTAGCTCACAGTTATAAACTTGAAACTCAAGCACAGACTACAGCAACTGATCCTCCCACATATACGTTTTTATCATTATATATAAACCTATTAAAGGCAGTGTGTAGTAACAGAACAGGAGGTGAACACCATCTCTATATCAATGCCACTGATCTATAATCATGGATAGAGCTGCAACGATTAAGCAGTTAAGTGATTTATCAATTGATCAATTACAACAGCCTGAATTAATTATTTTGTCATTTTTTGCGAATTCAGCTTCTCAAATGTGAAGATTTGTTCACTTTGGGTCTGCATATCAGACAAAACAAGACATATGACAATGTCTCTGGAGTCTGGGAAACTGCGACGGCCTCAAGAAAATGATCGGCAGATTAATCAATAATGAAAATAATCACTAGTCGCAGGCCTGAAATCCTGAATCACTTTCATTCATTCCTGAAATGTTGTCTCTCTGGGGATTCGGCCTGGCAACGGCACAAACTCTCTGCTGGTGTAGGAAGAAAGTGTTTGTGTTGGTCACAGATGTAAATCTTCTGATAGGAGCTCAGCAGCGGCAGCGGCGGCGGCGTGCCGGTGTGTATCCATGGTAGAAAAAAAAAGTGTTATAAAACAGAGGAGGACAGGGAGAGATGGAGGGAACATCTAGACAAGGGCTTGTCACTATAATTTATGTGAAGCCTTGAGCAAACCCCTGCAATGTGGGGGGTGGTGTGGGGGTGTGGGGGGTGGTGGGGTATGAATGTGGGACAAAGGGATGCTATATTTTACCATAAGGAGCTGTGCTGCTGCCAAACCTGCTGCACACATCTTCCTAAAAACATTTGTCCTGTATTTTAACTCGATTCATCCAGTGTACTTTATATTCATAGAAATACATACAGTTCTAACTGGGATCTGCCCAGTTCAACCAGTGTTCAACAGCTGCCTACATGACATCCTGCTCACTGGTAGTTGAAAGCTTTTTTCTAGCACAGATATTCCGTTATTGATCAGATATCTGGATTTGTTTTCTTTTTGATAGTAAACTATGAAATATCATCCCTGTGCATCGTGTAATAATAAGTTATCCAATTAATGTTTATTTAATAAATCCATTGCTTTAATATTTGTCTTCATTAAAGTATAGTATAATAGTATAAAGGTAGATGTCCATGTGTTGTTTGATTATAAAGCAGGTCTAGGTTCTATATTAATACTGTGAAAGTATCAAAGCCTCAGTCCACAGAGAAATGCACACAGCCTGTATTCAGACACTGAGACTTAAAACAAGCCCTCAGGACTTCTGGAACTTTGTGATGTCACAACAAAGCAGTCTGCAGCCATGCGTCCGACTCTCGTCCATCTGAATTCATTTGACTAAATAATAAATAAATATTACATATTTTTTGTATTTCCCATTCAGCTCTTTTATTATGTTCCACTCATTTTTGTTTGTCTTTTATCAATTAGTTGTTGCTAATGCTATTTCATGGGTCCATTATTTATAATAATTTCCTATATAATTTGGTTCAATTAACTGAGACAAGGTTCAGGAACAATTACTTGAGTTTAGAAAGTTGTGTTGAGTTTAAAAGCAAATATTTGTTTTTATAAATACTTAATTTATTGGACACTTTATTTCTCATATCTGTGATATGTTTGTTTGCAGACAAATTTAACATTTTGACTGTTTTTGTCTTGTCTGTCTATGAATAGACTCTACATTATGCTACCTTAGCAATTAAGCAGAATGAATCAATGGGAAGTGTACTCATTCAACAATGTCTTCATTTTACTGTGCCTAATCTGTGCCAGATTGTATAATACTTTTCAGTAATCTTTCTAAAAAATTATTAGTAGTTGACAGAGCTGTGATGAAACTGTTTCCTATTGTGAATTTGTGGTTTCATTATTGTCACTGAATGATAAACTGCTGTTTCAATAAACTCACAGATTTAAAGACTCACAGATTTTAACAGCTGACCTTTGCTTTGAAGCTCACTTATCAAAATAAAAGCATCTTTTGACGCGCTGACATTTCCCATGCAGTCTTACTTAGAGACATACTCTACAATACACAAACAGCCCAGACCAGCACACATTACTTAAATCATGACATGACTCACCCATGTGTAAAGCCGGTTCCAGCCCTGTGCTGTTTTTTTTCTGAACCATGTCATTATTGCTCCTGGTGGTAGTTAATGGGCTGCCACCTCCTCCCAGCATGCTCCTGGCACCACCTCTGTAACTGGCTCTGCTGCTGCTGCTGCTGCTGCTAACAGCTCCACCAGTCCAGGCTGACGAATTGCCCTTTAATTGTCTTACTTTGCTCTCATTGTTGAATCTTTAACACCGGTGTTGTCGCCGTTGGGAAGATTTCTTATATTTCAGCTTTGCTCAGATGCATGCGGACACTTTTATACTGAAATAAAAACACGTGTAAGCCCACGAGGAATAATACTCCTCCACTTGATGCTGGACTATTCACACGATTCATTATGCTGTGTTCATTATAGGGGACTAAAACACCCAGTGAGTGATTGTCATTGTGCTGCTGATACCATATTTCAGTTGAAAGGGACGTGGTCCAAAAGGCTGCTCAAGGCCACGTCCCAACATTTCTCATTACAAGGGCTGTAAGTGTGCGAGTGTGTGTTTTGGTTGTACAACCTTGGCCACTGTTGGCCGGAGCCTGACAGAGGCCATTTGTTAGTTTTATGGTTTCATCGGGTCGAGGTCTAATCATTTGTACCCGTCTGAGCTTCACTCAAATTTACTTCAAATCATTTTCTTCCTGAGCGTTTGATCTGGAGGCGGTGGCGTGATGGAGTGTGCCTGCAGGAGCACACACAGGTGCATGTGTGGTATGATGCATTAACAAAAGGTACATGGGTGTTTGTATAACAGTGAGAAAGAAGCTGTAGTCCTGTGTTACATTACATTGTGACTCTCACATGCATCTGCTGCAGGGTTTCTATGATCTATTCAGCGGCATTTAATACGTTTAGCACTCAAATGATTTTCAGTTTATCAATAAGTCAAATTAATCTGCTAAAACTACTTATTATTGATAAATCTCTTCTCTTATGAAGCATAAATGCCAAATAATTCCAGAAGTTCCAGATTCTCAAATCTGAGTATTTGGAGCTTTTCTCTTTTCACTTTACATTTAATATCTTTTCATTTTGAGCTGTTGGTTGAAGAAAATTAACAATTTCAGGGACATTTGATAGACAACTTGAGAAACTAAAAATTATAGGAATCAATAGAAAATTAAAAATAAACAATAGAGAGAGAAGTAGAAGTTCCATTCATTTTGTAGATTTTAAAGGATGAAAGACTGATAGAAAACACCTCTTTCTTTGATTAAAAAAAAAGTTGAAGTTACAAGACTGCACATAAACACATTAAAGGTGGGACATTAACTACAACTCCCATTGTGCACTTTGGTATAAAACATCACCAGCTAACTGCAGGCAGTGGCTGCAGATCACACTGTTGAGAAAACTGAAAACACAGCACATTAAATTAATTCCCTTCTGGATTCAGGATTAATTGACTGAGTCAAATCTCAGACTGGCCTCTTCTTTATTGGTAAAGGCAGCTGAGGCTCCTGGGTATTGTAGTATTTAGAGCTGTATGCCTTGCCAAATTGCTGGGAAAGATTCCAACTGAAAGCCATAACATAAACATGGTAGAGTTGAGGAAAACATTAAAAAACTAAGGAAGGAGAATTTACTCTTCCTATCCAAGCAGCAACCTCCAGGGCTGAAAAATGAAGCCTACACTGAAGAACCAAACCTGCAGTTCCTCTAATGACCACTAGAGTCTGGCTCCAACAGTGAGTCAATCCCCATAGACTCACATGTTAAAATGTCCAACTTTGCAGCCGAAATAAACATGTTTACAGCCTGGTACAAAAACAGTCTCTAGAGCTAATTTCCTCCTTCATGACAACTGTTTATATAACTCACCTGTTTACATTTTTTATTACATTTATTAAGGCTTAAAGTTATGGAGAATTGGGGGCGTGGCCTCTTTGAGTGATAGGGGGGCGAGTGTATGCTTGCCACAAACTGGCATGCACTGAAATCTCGGCTCCACACACGACCCTCCTCTTTGACCATTTTTAGATTAGACAGGAATCAGGGGTGGAGTCAGACACCGCCAAGGTGGCGACGGTGGAGCAGCTCACTCTGAGCAGCTCACTCTGAGCTTCAAAACTGCTCTTCAGAAACCTGTGGGTGGTGTCACAGAGGGTGCGTCCATTTTTACTTACAGGCCAAGCCTTCCTTGCCCCTCTGCCTTCTTTAACCTTTCCATTGACTCATTCATTTATTCATGTAATCATTTTTTCACACTCCATCATAATCCATGTTTCAGCTGATTGAGGGACCACCGGCTGGAGCTGAGTTCCCATCCAGCTCTGCCTCCTTCTCTTTCTCTCTCCTCCTCTCTCAGTCATAAATTCTCTGCTCATCAGAGACCATTAATTACGAAGGAAGGCACTGTAGCAGGAACGAGAGCAGAAATGGTGCTCCTCCATCCACAAATTATAATATCCAGCTCTCCAGGGCACTCGAAAATTAAAATAAAACCCAAACAAGATCAGACCGCGGAACGCCGAGCGGGCTATATTTGGAACAAGGTCTGCCTTTGCTGAATGCAAAAATTTCTCCAAACTGTTGCCGGCAGCAAGGCGCTGGATTCAGGATCACAGCGAGCCGGCGTGCAGCTTTTACGGTTAAAAAGAGGCGGTGATTGCCTCACACATCTCACCCCACAATCACCCGCGCTCAGAACAGAGTGTGCCTTCCCTTTGGGTAACGTGTGCATGAGCCTCTGCCGCACTTAGCACTGTTCTCACAGTTTACAGTCCTTGAGCACAGATTTATAATTACAGTAATTATTAGTAGTAACAACAGTAGTATTCAGCAATGTTTACAAGTGAAGCCTCCAACGCTTTTCTTTGACCTCCGGTTCAGTTTCCACATCTCAGAGTGTTTTCATTCTTCATTCACTGCCTGAAGATTGATAAAAAAGTGATGGGGTGTCTGAAAGTACCAGACTGACTTTTTAAAATATCTGCTGGAAGCTCGCACATGCACACACATACACCACCCGACCCAGTCCTTGCTCCTTCCAGCTCCAAACCAGAATCACACATCAGCCTTCAGCTGCAGAGGAAACAGGCCTGATGGACACTCGACCCTCGACATGTTGACTCTGTGAAGCTTCGCTCTCATTGATGAACTCAGTTTACCTTCTCACAAAAGCATGAAGCTGAATCCATGAGGACTGATAAAGATTTGATAAACAGATTTCAAACACTGGTAGAAACTATTTTTTACACTTCTTACATTAAACATCTCAAGTTTCAAAGGAGAGAAGTATCATGCATGTATCATACATGTTACAGGTTAAGGTTAACAGAGAGACTGCAGAAGGTTTAAAATGCATGCAAAAAAACCCAATCAACTTAATTTTGTTATTTTCCCCAACAGCTTTACTGGCTTTTATTATTTTTATATGTTTAATTACTATCTTTTTGTGGATTTTTTGAGTACATAACAGGCAAGATGATATATTTTTTATTTTCTATATCTTATTTATTTTCTATATTTCTATATTTGGGCGGCACCATGTTGCAGTGGTTAGCACCATCGCACTGTCATAGCAAGAAGGTTCTGGGTTCGAACCCCCCACCCCCTCGTACCCTGTGCCTGCATGGGTTCTCTCCAGGTACTCCGGCTTCCTCCTACAGTCCAAAGACATGCACAGTAGGTTAAATGGCGAGTCTAAAGTGCCCATAGCTGTGAATGTGTGCGAAAGTGGTTGTGTCTCTCTATATGTCAGCCCTGTGATGGACTGGCGACCTGTCCAGGGTGTTTCTACTTTTTGTGAATGTAATTTTTTGACAGAATTTAGGGTTTCAACCAAAATCGTAAATATATTTTAAGAAAAACTAATAAATCTATGTGTAAAAAATTAGAGTCATTTTTTTTAAACTTTTTTAAATCCAAAATATCATTGTGTTTGTGTGTATCCAGTGTACTGGATTCAAATTCTTAACATGCTCCCACACCCTGACCCTGAGTCTGTACATCCCAGACAAACTGGTTACCCTCCAGATAAACATCACTCACTGCTCCATGGAAACTAAACGTCCTCTCCTCTGCTGGGAAAGCATGAAGCCCAGTTCATCTACATCAGCGTCTTTCTTCCTCTCTCCTCCTCCCACGCCTCTATTTTCCCCATCCTTGCTTCTCTACCCACAAAGCAAAATGTGTATAATGCCTTACTACAGTATATCACACCATATGAATTTCAATAGAGCGCTAATTATGGCATAAATATTCAACATTTTGAAAACACTAAGCCTGGAGTCAGCACACATACAGCGTTAGCATGAATCATAAGGGAGTGAATGAGATAACAGAAGAGTGTGAAAAGAGAGCTAGAATGTTTTAGAAAGAAATCCCTGCTCCTATGGGAGCCAATGACTCAGTGAAGACGAGGAGGAAAATAACCTTCATGTAAATACTGAGATTTGATACCGTTTCCCCAGAGTGAGCACTCAGGTAACAGTGAGTGTTTCTAATCTATGACAAGTACCAACAACAACAAAAAGGGTTTCTGCAAGACTTTTTAAACTACACACAGGGAAATGTATTATCTTTTTTACCAGTAGGGACAATAAGGTCGATAATTAGTTATTAAGTATATTATTATTATTTATTGACATTTATATCACATTTTGTCTGAACTTCCCAGCTGTATACAATGATAATTCTTAATAACATAAAACTAACTAATCACTGTATCCGGGATCCAGATGCAGGGGCTGAAAATTGATGGGTAGATAAACCAAATTAAAAAATAATGAATTAATTTAGGTTTGTAACAACAAAGGAGGATTAAATAGCCTCCTGCAGCACAAATCACATTCTCAGCTATAGTTTATAGGTGTATAAAGTCTCCTGAGAGACTGTAACCACAAACACATGAACACACTGATCTGTGGAGCTGGTAGGGGGTGGTGGAGGGGTATGTGTTAGGGAGCAGGGAAGGGATGGTAATTATACTGGAATTACTATATGTCACATGTTGATTTTGTGATTTATAAAAAAAAAAACTCAAAAATTCCAATTAACAGAGGTTTAAAAACAAGGTCTGTTGTTTTAAGACTTTTTAATATCATTTAAGACGTTTAAAAAGAAAAGGCTTTAAAGTTTGGAGATTTAAATCTTTTGTTAACTTCAGTTCAAACCCTGACAGTCTGTAAACAATCCACCTTATATCTCATTACTAAACATAACCTACATCTGAATTTAAGCCTAAAACGGGAGCACAGAACTACAACCACTCTTTTGCTAATTAGCACCAAACACAAAGTACAATTGAGACTGATGACAATGTCAGTAGTTTTACAGGAAAAATAATGGTCATTGCTTGGTTAGATTTAGGAAAAGATGGTGATTTGGGTTAAAATAAGTACTTCCCCAACATTAGACGATCTTTGTTGTCATGGTTACAATATAAACTGCTACTCTCACATGGGAATCGAACACCGCTCTCCTGACGTGGACTTTGTCTCTCTTTATGTTACGTCACCGCACTTTCCTATTTGCTCCTGTCATAATTACTACGACCACTAGATGTCGCCTAGCAACAAAATGTATCATCATATCATAATAACCTGCTGCACAGATGAGCTACGGGCTCATTTTTTTTTTGTTTTGTTTTTTTTTTTTAACATGAGGACAGTCTCACAGACGGAAACCATGATTCAAATCTTTACCGAACCATAGCCACGATCACTGTTGTGACGATGATGACGAACGTTCCCTAACCTTAATGAGGGACTTATTTTAACCCAAACCTCGATCTTTCACCGGACAAAACCAAGTGGATTCTAATGTCAAAGGGCTGTAGTCCCAATGACAAATCAGAAAACAACACCAGAATTTGTCATCTAATTTGCAGGACTTGTTGCTACCTACATGCCAACTCTCTTTCAAAGGTTCAGTCTGGACCTTTAATAGTCTTTGTTGTCCTTTTTAACTTGGCTGGTGGTCATTAACGGGCTTTCATCGACTGCCAAACACCACCTCCATCCCTCCTTCCCTATGCCGCATTTTTAAAATACGCTGTGAGGGAGAGCTGAAAATAGAGAGCTACTTGTTAAAGTTTTTCCTGCGTGTATTTGTTTGTGTGTCTGCTTTTAAAACACAGAGGACTGATGAAACAAGGGACGAGGGCTCTAATAAAGTCAGGTACATTTATAGCACAAATAATCACACGTGATGCAGTCGTGTGACATTTATCCAGCACTGATGCTGTTACACGGTCAGTAAACACTGACATTTATCACTGCATCAACATTAGCCTCACGCGTGTGACGACTCTTTCTTTTTGGGTGTCATCTCTGATAATCCAAGCCAACCAGGTCACTCGTCACGCCAAGAACAAACCACTCAGACTGCAGATTTCCCCAACATCACTGCGAGTAGATCTTAAATTTGATGATCCGTCTTCAAAGAGAGGAATAATTTAGGACAGTCGGCGCCTTCGTGATGAGAAGCGGGGACAGCTGAGACTCCATCCTCTTTCACTTTACCCTCCTCTCTGATCCTCTAACTGTCTTGTACTGGATCTATACTGCATGCTCAGTGAATCTGAGCCCTGCCTGCTTAAAAAAAAAACAAAAACCTTCCCACTCATATCAGCTCATTCTGGTTCAAGTATCAAGCTCTGAGACACTCAGTGCATCAATTTACCAACACTCAGAACGTGGTCCGTCCCCAGTGCCATTAAACTAAGATGAGAGGCTGCTTGATTAGGATGTTAGATGAAAGAGGGGGTGTGTGAGTGCAGGTATGCGACTGAGGTTATCAGCAGATGTATGATTGAATTCAGCCCCTGAAGACTAGACAGCTAGCACACATGCCTCTTTTCCTAGTAGCACAGCTAAATTGCTGCACCGACAGCACGACGCTGTCCACACCTCTCAACCAATGACAGGAAAGAACCTGGTCTGAGGCCAGACATCAATTCCAACTCCGAGAGGAAGTCCTGGTAATTAGAAAGTGATATTTTTGGCTTGTCTGAGCCCAGGACACGTCCTGAAGGTGAGTAATTGGTATCATTGAGTGAACAGTGGGACAGGATGAGTCAGGGATCGAGATCTATTAGTGGCCACTAATCAGTGTCTCACACTGGGGCTCTGGGAGGCAGCCAGCTGGATGACTGCTGGCTCTGCTTTGTGCTGTGTCACAAAGCAGCGACAACATAAATACTTGCAGCAGCACTGATTGTACTGAGCTGCGCTGGATGTATTTGTCTGTGGACCGAGGCACAGAAAGGGTTAAATCTATCACACATACGACCGTTTTATCCGACTGTCACTCTTCTCAAATGGTGGGAATCTCGTTTTCAAAGGATACTCTTCAGTATTAATATATGCAACGCAAAACATTCGAGCTGCAACTAGGGCAGCCATGAGTCTTTGAAATCTGACGAGCATGATTCATTTATAAAATAAATAGTGGGACAGAACATCAGCATCTCTGTGTATTAATATCAATGACGGAGCCAAATTACTGCTGCAACAAAGATGAAATGAAATATAACAATTCTTTCTTTTGCGCGTTTGGGTATAGAGGGGGAAATAAAAATCCTTCAGGGTCTCTTTTCAGACACAACACGACAACTTCACAACAAGTCGTCTTTCTGCAGGAGGTTGGAGATTATAAGAATATATTCATTTAATACAGGGAGAGCACTGAGCATGCATGGGATAAGTTAAAATGACACATTTACTAATATAATTTGTTATGGAGCTATACTAATTTAAGTTCTATTATCCCCAGTCAACCTGAAAAACACTGAAGATTTTTATAGTAACTTATGTAGAATTCATCTATTCAAAGAACTATGAACTTCTGTCTGAAAATGCTTCTATTCCTGAATCAAAATATTTTCTTATGAGCTTCTATCAATTCATTTTAAAGTACAGAAATCCAGTCATATTATATAAGAAGCACCAAATAGACTGTGTTGCAGTCACAATTTCAGCAAATAGTGCAACTAAAGCGGAAATGATTGGTCTCTATCAAACGAGTTGCCCATTATTTTCCTTTGTTGATAATCGATTCATTGTGATATTTGACAAGGAAGATGCATGGAATCAAAAAAGATGATATCTGCTGTAACGATTTTAATAATTTTAACTGTTAAATAATGTTGTATGAGTGCAATGCTAAATATTGTGAGTTTCGTTAATGCAAACTGTAACATTACAATTGTCAACAACCATTTTTCCAATGATGAAGACGAGGTATCAACAAGACAACACTGACGTCACTTACAAACAACTGTTATTATCTAATCATGTATCATTATCATTGATAGAAGGAAATTAAAACTAGAATATAATTTCTATATTTTTGAGTACAAGAAAATATATGATGAAATTATGTCCTTTTAATGGCTGCGCTGCACATTTCTCTTCCTGTGCACCCGAACAGTGTCAGCCTGGATCTAGCTACTGTCTGCACGTCAACGCTACAATTGCAGGAGTTCAGACAACACACTGTGACAGGAAGGAACATAATGGCAACAGCGGGACTTGGTTGGATTGACATTACGACCTACTTCAAATATAATGAGACAGAGGGAAAACGTGTATGGTGTTGGCAGGTTAGCTCAGAGATAAAATCACTGCGAAGAAAGCCACATACCTATATTGGCCATATTAAACCAACTACCAAAGACAATAGTGTAAAATTGTGCATACACATCTTACAAGACATTACTACTTTTCTTGCAGTTGGAGGTTTAGTCTCACTGAAAAGACAGCAGCCCAGCTAGGTAAGCTGGCTAACCAAGTTTGTTTATGATATTATACGTTATCATTATTAGTGTTTAACATGATATCCATGCTGAAGCGCACAAAACTCAACTGCCATACACACTTGATAGTCAGGTCTTGTCAAATCTGAATGGACATCTACAGGTTATTAAATGCAGCATATTCAAATCCTTTCTGGCACGGGACTGACATAACTGAAAATTATAGATGTAGGATTTATTGCAGGACTATTGTACCAGGTTCTTTTTGATTGTGTCAGATTCTCAGGGTTTGTTACCAATCAGAAAGTTAAGATCACAGCAATTACTGACTCATATTGCAGGAGCTAGATTGCACTGGCTTTGCTAATGTTGTTGCATCTTTCCAGACTTCATTGTTTATCCTCTTTCATGTCTGGATGTATTGTTTAAATTAATAACATCAGACCAGGCACTCTCTCTGCCAAGCTGCATTCTTAATCACACAGCCTGTCACTTTGTGGCTTATTTTCATTTTTATTCTCTTTTAGCCTAAAATCAGTTGGATGTGTGAAAACAGTTTTATTGAAGTTTTACTACTGGACTTGAAAATTCACAACATTTTTGTCAACTTATCTTTTGATGACAAAAAAAAAAGACTAAAATGTTTTTTGTTTTGTTTGAGTAAGGCGAAACTCAAGTGTTCAGAGTTTTAGTTGACTAAAAATCAACTAAAAATAAAAAGAGTGAGGCTGACTAAATATGACTAAAACGAACATGGACTTTTTGTCTCAGGACTAAGACTAAATTTAAAAATAGTGGGGCTAGCACTATAAACATGAATGTCACTGACTGACTGAATGATAAAGTGACACCATTGGTTGTTGATCTTTCAGAACAATTTGGTGCTGTTTCTATTAGGGGGGAGTTTACAAGCCATGTTGCAAAGTGTAGACCCTTGTAGAGTCCCATCCAAAAAACAAACCCTAGCCACTTTCCATAGAAGAGAGTCTTCAGTATGGCCCATAAACTGTAAATTAAGATGGATGTAGTCTCCGTGATGTCACCCACAGGTTTCTGAAGAGCAGTTTCGAACCAGTGTCTGACTCCGCCCCTAACTTATCCAAAACTGGTCAAAGAGGAGGGGTGTGTGCCGAGCTGGGATTTCAATGCATGCCAGTTTGTGGCAATCATACTCTCACCCACCTGTCACTCAAAGCGACCAATTATGTATCAGTCAATCAAGTCAATTATTTATAACTTTAAGTCTTAATAAAATGTAAACAGGTGAGTATAAACAGTTGTCAGGAAGGAGGAAATTAGCTGTACATATCAAAACTGTTTTTGTACCAGGCTGTAAACATGTTTAATTCTGCCGTAAAGTTCGACATATTAATTTGGGAGTCTATGGGGATTGACTCACTGTTGCAGCCAGACTCTAGTGGTCATTAGAGGAACTGTACCTTTTTGGCATTTCCATGTTGGCTTCATTTTTCTGCCTCGAAGGTTGACACCCTCCTTATTGCCCTGCAAGTGTGAAGTCGAGCTTTCACTTGCATGGCAGCTGACCTGATTGAGCTTCTAACTTTCTGATCTGAGTGATCACTTGATAAGTAAACACAGCTGAAATCATGGCACAGTTTTTGTCTTTAGCTCATATGTTTTGTGAACGATGTTGCGGCTATAAAGTCAGGATTTCGGCAGCAGAGGAGCGGCAACGAAATGGCTTGGAAACTGGAACATGTAGTTTTAGTGGGGCGCTTTTCAGTCACTATTTCAAATTTGTGCCATTGTCTGACAACAGTTACAGAAAAACATGTAAATGAGAACAGCTTACAGAACAGCCTACAGTATTAAAATAATGTATATGTGAGCACAGAGAGGAGGACAGACGCAAACACATAAAAGATCTGAAACTGACTGACACTAGTCAGAATGCAAATATGACATGGTCCAGCTATATACTAGGCTCCTAGTCTTGTGTAAATGGTCTTGACTGCAGGCATGGCAGAATCAGAGTCACAAAAACATACACTGACATTTATCAGAATTTGAAAAATGGAGTATCTGGTGGCTGAGTGCTTAAGATGCACAAGATACACTGCATCGTTCCCGTCAGGTTCTCTCTCTCCCTACCTTTCTCTCCATTTACTTTAAGTTTACGAGGTTTTAAAAAAAGCAATTTATAAGCAGATGGTCTTCTTAAATGCAAATAATTTAATGAAACTGATCCTTTCCCAGCGTACTGTCTAAAAATACATTTTGCCTGCAGATGGTGTGCTAGCATGATTTGCACATTAGCCCCTTCCTAACTGGCAGCATGTTACATCAGTGGTCATAAGTCAACTGGTACGGGAAAAATGGAGTGGGTCAGACAATTAACAAGACTGATGTGCTCTGAGGAAAAGTGAAGCAGGAGGGAAATCCACTCAGCTGAGGAGGCATTTTCAAAGCAGTGTTGTGTGTCCATCTGTGTGTGTTTCTGCAGTAATGTCTGCCTCTGCCAGATTGTCTGTGTGTGTGTGTGTGTGTGTATATATATGCACATTTCAAAATTTCAAAGCTTACAGTTGCCTTGCTGATAATGAAATCCCACCACCACAAGTGCCAACCGCTTACACAAATAATACACAAATCCAGAAATACCCATGAGCCCTGATATCCAAGAACTCATTCCCACACTTAGCGGGGACGTTCTTGTACGTGTCATTTCAAAAAGTCTTTCATCCGTCAACCTACACGTAACGCGTGGGAGTCAATTTAAACCTGGACACTTTGACCCAGCACATGTGTAATGTCACCGTGCATCAAGCACAACAATTCCGACAGCAGGGAAACTAGGAGAAAACTTCTTCACCGTTTCATGTATGAATTGTAAAGTCTAAACTCCTCTTGCTTTACCATATCAACCCCACAGAATGATTCAGTTCAGTGCATTTTCAGCCCCTTCCTGCATCTCTAATAGAAGCAGACAGACTGCAGTCTACCTTCGTCTCTGCTTGTTATCCCTGATCTCCTCCGTGCTGTTCATGTCCCCCGTCTCCTCTTAGCCCTCGGCATGTGAGGCTGACAGCTCGCTGGGCTCCGAGCCAGAGCTGATACTACTGTCTGCTGTAGGTCAGCCTCCCTCTGGGGGAGGGGGGGCAAACACACAATCACAATACGGTTAACAGGAGGCCGTGCCCCGGTGGCTCGACGGGTCATGTTCTTGCAGCACTGTGGGTGTTACATGTCTCCCTCTCTCCGTCTCCCTCACATCTTCTCACCATGGTATACAGCGAATAACACAACCTCAACAGATGCACTGCTGTTTACTAATTCATCTACACTTTCAGCTGCTCCTGCACAATGTGCAGACAGCCTGATGTGTACAGGGTGTGAGGTGATAGGCTGTAGTATCTTTTGCAGTGATTGCTGCACTGAATGCATTGGCGCCAATTTACGTGGGTGCTGGGAAGCTCAGGTAATTGAGAACACCCACGGGGAAACTATACTGTGGGGTGAAGGTATTGTGGGTGAGTTTTAAAGGAGCTATATGTAATATTTGCTATTGCTACATAGCCAACATTAGCATTAGAAGCTGTTTACTTACCAGTCTAGAAGAAACGTTGCAAGTTGAGCATCAAATTACAGTACTTCACTCACCAAGAGACTCCAGAGGTAGAAAACAACCTTCTGTTTTGCTTCTATTTTTATCATATCTTTTCTTCTACTGAAGTTAGCATGCTAACCAATTTTCCGATCCCTGAATAAGTAGCTGCTCAATGGATGTATTATAACCTCTTGTCCTGTAAATGTAGCAAAGGCTGACACCCTTGGCAAGACTGGTAAGTAAACAGCCATTAATGCTCACATTAGCTATGTAGCATTAGCAAAGATTGTAAATAGCTCATTTAACTGTGAACTAAACGTCCATGACTGTATTTGAATTAATGGTTATAGTATGTTTTTCTTATTGTCAACAAATACCATGAAAAAACCAACAATGTGTTGGTCTATCTGCAGTACTTAATGACCTCCCCATCCAGTCTGTGGCTCTCTGTCCCAAGCCCATAGTTTGATATTGAAGATGTAAATCTTTAACAATGCTTGAGAAGTTTCAATTAAAAGAAAAAGGCTCAGTAATGTTGCTCAAACAAAAGTAAACATGAATGTGCATTTATGGGGGCCTATTTTCATTGGCGGATTAACACACATTTAGTGAGCTACAGAGTTATTCGAGGCGGCAGGACAGTGTGTGTGGGATTGAATCAAAATAAACAGTGTGTGTTCATGGTGATGAAGGAACATGTCGCCCAGTGCACCAGTGTGGCTCAGTGATGTGTTTATAATAATCTTTGGACAACAATAGAGCTCTATGGCTCAGAGGAATAAGATATTTAAGGCTCTGGATACACAGACTTGTTAGTAAGATAAGTTAAATGTTTGATTTGGTCTTTTTATGGGTTTGTTGACAATAATAAAAATACACAATGTTTCCAGACTCCCCCACTAGGCTGCAGTTTCAGTTGTTTCATATACTGATGCAAAACACAACACCTTGTGTCATGTCTATTCTGACATAACTGGGTTTAGAAGATGCAAGTTAAAGGGGCTATTTTTAAGTTTTGCTATAGCCAAAAAGCCAGTTTTAGCATTAACAGCTGTTTACTTACCAGTCTTGCCAAAAGCTTCAGCCATTGTTGCGTTTACAGGACAAGATGACATCTGAGCAGCTACAGTGACTCGGTATCGGAAAGTGACGAGACCAATCGGGCCAGGGCTAACTCGTTAGCATGCTAACTTCAGTTGAAAAAAAGAAGTGATAGAAATAGAAGGAAAACAAGAGGGTTGTTTTCCACCACTGGAGATAGCTCTTGGTGAGTAAAGGAATGAACTTGTAATGTTTATTTTAGACTGGTAAGTAAACAGCTGTTAATGCTAACGTTAGCTATGTAGCAATAGCAAATCTTACATATAGAACCTTTAAAAAAAAAAAACACATTTTAAAGAGCTGTAGCCGTTACGTTTTTTTTTCTTCCTCTTTCTAACTAAAACCAGACACACACCAGCAACGCCAGTTAGTCGACACTGTGGTGAGTGAGCCCCATAACAGTGTCTGTGTAATAGTGTCTTGATCAAATTTTCTTCCTGGTCGATGGCATTACTTTATGTTTGTTTAAATAGCCTCTAATGTACCAACCCAGCCTGTGCATATGTGTGTACCGTCTGTGGTTGATGCTGATTATTTTCTCTGGTGCTGATTTTTACTTGGTTGGTGGGAGTTTTGTACAGATTCATATTTCATGCGGCCCTGAGGGAAACAATGGATTTACTGCCTGTGACTGTTTGTGAAGTCATGCTGTGTTTGTGCCTGGTTTATTATGTGTTGTGAATGTGTAAGATTGTCTGCAGCAATGGTCGATTTTCATTAAAAAGTGATTATAATAAAAAAATATATCAGAGGTATGCAATACTTCAAAAGAAACAACACTCAGTTATTATTTTCATTCATATTTAAAAGCAGTGATGCTGTATGGTTTCTTAGCAACTTGAGGGGTTTACTGCAGTTTCATGGTTTGTCAACAATGGTGGACAGTTTCAATCTCAATATACACCTGTATCTTAATATATAGGAGAACTAACTGGTTTAGAAAAGACAATTACTGAGAGGATTTTTGGCAAAACTATGATTCTAACTAGGCTGGTGATATAATTATAATACAATGAGTTACATAATAAACACCAAATACAAAATAATAATACAGTCGTTGTAAAGGCTCCGTCAGAGTACTAGGATTGGTTTCTGATCTTAAAGCTATTTGTGAGACAGCTCCGACTCTTTGTGCTAGATCAAAGAAACGAGAAGGAAAATGTCAGCAGTGACTCAGATTAAAACTTCATTTGGAGCCGCTCTGCTTTCCTGCTCTCCGGGCCAGCACAACTTCATTCCAGCATATTCCAGAAAGAGAAAAGGCCCCTGCAGTCTCGAGATGTACAAACTGATATCAAACCAGCATCAAAGTGATTTCTGAAGCCCCAGATTCTGAGTCACTAGATGCTCCAGAAAGTAAAAAAAAAAAAAAGAAAAACTGAGTGGTACATCCACTTCAAAAAGCTTGAAATTGATTGCAAAGTCAGTGGCGTGGCTCTCGTGAGGTTTGCTGTACAAACTTGACACACCTCAAAAAAAAAAAAAAAAAAACCCAGAGAGAGCTCTGAAAGCATGTTACCACCAGAGAACAGCCAGTCAGAGTACAGTCAGCTGTGGCCACAGTTTCCTCCCCTGCACGCCTCGACTCTGTGGCAAATACAAATTAATTTCACAAGAATGAATAATCAGTTTGCACAACCATTTGCATTTCAACCAACGGCAGCTCGTCCCCTGAGCATGTTCAGAACGTATGATTATTAATACGGCCCTCGAGAGAGAGGATAGAAAGAGTTGGGGGTGGGGGTGGGGGTGGGCTAAATGTGCCTTTTAAGAACAGGTTTTGATAAGGAGGAGTTTTTGTGGACAGTGTCCCACATACAGATGAAAGGTGCTCCAAGTAGGAGCATGAAGGTCAGCCCAGGTTAGCTGGCCGCCTGCCGCCCGGCGAATACTTTCCTTTGCCCTACATGACAAACACTGCTCAGTTTGGCTTTTGTCCTGTCTGTCCTCTTACTTCCCCCCCATTTCCTCCCCTCTCCTCTCTGGCTCTTCTCCCTCTCTTCTATCTTTTTTTTTGGTTCTCTTGGGGCTATGCAAAGAAGCCGGATAATCTTGGTGCATGCAGACTGCAAGAGTGTTCTGCAGAGAGTGAGTGAGCTGGATCACTACAGCGACAACTCCCCCCCCCCCTAAAAAAAAAAAAAAAAAAAAAAAAACCTCTGGTGCATAATGTGGCAATTTGATCAGAAATGAATTAATTAATGAATGAAGCATACCTGGCTTGTGGTCCTGTGCAGGTTGGTGTCCCCCTCTGGCCCGAGACTCTACATGGCACTGGTGTTATTTGTGTCTGCACATGTGTGTGTGTGCGTAAGTGTGTGTGTGCGTAAGTGTGTGTGTGTGAAGGAGGAAAGAGAGAGTGCTGTTGAGGAGACGGGGAGAGTGCACAGTGCAGTGTAGGAGATTGGAGGCAGGGTACTCAATGTGAGCTAAGACAGAGCCTGTGCATCTCCCTCCCTCTCTCTCGCTCTCTCTCTCTCTCTCTCTCTGTGTGTGAGTATAATCCTTTCCACAGTCTACGGGGACGAGCTGCAAATGAACCAGCTCTCTCTCTCCCTCTCTCTCTCTCTCCCTCCACTTCCCTCTTGTTCTGTATCTCGGCTTTGCACATGAGCCCCAAGCAGAATTACCCTCCCCATGCCTCCACCTTGCAGTAGATAAGCCAGAGAATTGCAGAGAGCAGTCTTGCCCTTAATGACTGCTACAACTCTATCACGCCTTTTCCCCCTCTGTTTTTTTCCCCTCCGCCGAGGTCTTTACGACACCGCTGCGTCCGCGCTCGTTTGTGTCTCGGTGACTCCTCTGAGTGATTAGACCGTCACTCCAGCTGTGTGCTATTTAGACATGCGTGTTTATCGTTTACACAAGCACTTAGGATGCGATAATACCTCGGTGTCATTCCAGCGCTGACAGTATTTTGAGTCAGGCTTATTCGTGCAGCGGCTTCAGCTGCATTTGAAGTTTTGTGTACTCATTTCTGGCAACACTTTAAGATGCACTATGCAAATGTTGTCAGTGACTCAGACTATCCTTTATCCCATCTGGAAATGTCTGGCAATATATTAAAAAACAGGCTGCACGTTTGACGAGACTGTGATTCTCAACTGCCTGCAGCTGCCCGCATTATGTAATTAACCCTTTATTTCAGACATTAAAGGTCTATACAGTATAATGGTAGCTGTCCACATGTTGTTTGATTATAAAGCAGGTCTAGGTTCTATATTAATACTGTGAAAGTATCAAAGCGTTCAATCCACAGAGAAATTCAGACAACCTGTATTCAGAAACTGTGCCTTAAAACCAGCCGCCAAGACTTGTAAGTCACGTGATGTCACAACAAAGCAGTCAACACTCTCAGCTATGCCCCAAGCCCCACCCATCTGAACCCACCATCCAATCATTGCAGGATTTGGCTTCTCTGAATGTTTACCTGAAATCTGCTAAATTTTTATTGATCACTCAGAAAACAGTCAGCTACTGCTCACCGACTTGTTACTAGAGCTCCAGAGAGAAGCCTGAGAGAGATGTGGAACTACACTGAGATGGTTTTTGGTTCTTAAAGCCACAAAAATATCTTCTTATAGATCAACACTTCAAATAAAACACAAGAGAAGTGTAAAATACGAGACCTTTAAATCTCAGGGAATGTACTTGTTCCCTTAATAATGTATCAAAACTACTGTATTTCCAGTTTCCTTATGTTAAAGGGTCAACTCACCCAAATTACAAAAATACACTCTTCTATTCCCAAGTTATTGGGGCTGCTTTTCTTGTCAAATCCAGAGAAGTCGTAAAACTCCTGCAAGTGCAACAGTTACTTGAATAATCAATCAGTGGATCTACAGTGAAAATTTGATGATTGATTAATGATCTCAGTAATTTTTCAATGGGTCCCAGGTTCTAAATACTTTCTGGTTTTAATAATTGTGGTAATAAACTGATACTAAACTGAATATATTTGGGTTTTACTACATGATGGGACCATTTTCTGATCAAATATAAAGTATTCATAGATTATAACTGAACTATTTTGCCTTTTTTTTAGCTACAATATATGGACAAAAGTATTAGGAAACCTGACATACTTTATCTGTTAAATTTGATGCTATCTAATACTGATACTGGAAAACAAACCTTTTAATGCCCTCAGGTATTCTTACAAAACACACCAGGATTTTATTTGTTATTATTGCCAAAATAAGACATCATCCCTATATACGGTACGCCACCTAATCAAGTCATTCACTTTAACTGTGATTCAATGCTGCAAGAGCAATCAGCAGCACACAGAACAAATTGGTTGCGATGTTAAGATGTGTTTCTTTCCTCCAGCTGGGCTTACACATCCAGATTGTGTCAGCTATATCCATCTGTACACATACGTCTGCTTCTATAGCGTGTCAGTGCATGTTTAGACCAATTTCCTCTTCCTCCATGCCCACTCAAACGCTACCGATTCCTAATTTAGACCGAGTGTTTCTCCCCACCCACACGCTCGGCCTACTGTCTGTATCCATGATGCTACAGTGCTCCGGCACATCAAACCTCTCGCCTCCCCGTGATGGCTGCGGGGTGGAAACGCGAGGCCGGCGGATTATGAGCGTGTCAAATTGGCAGAATGTATTAGCGTCACACCGATCACCGTCACATTTACCCCCACTAGTCAATTATCAAGATAGATAGCTCAAACAGATAATAGCCCACAATGGCGCCTGGACCCATTTTCTGCTTAGTGGACAGAGAGGAATGAAGAGGGATGGAGAGGGAAGAGAAGGGAAGGAAAGTAAGCATTAGCGATGTTGTGATAGGAAGAAAATGCTACTTTCAGCACAGCTAAAATCAGATTGGCTTGACCGAGATAGAGGGAGGAGGGAAAAAAAAGGGCCCTATATTATTGCAGGCTGCCTTTGGATCCAGGCTAGGGGCCCGGGTGGCAGAAATATGGAGGGAGAGGCACACTTGTCATCCCAATGAAATCATTCTCCAAGGCTGCTGAGGAAAGCCAGAGCAGCACAGAGATGAGATCCTACAGTCTGCGAGTGTGTGTGTGCGTGTGTGTGTGTGTGTGTGTGTCTGTGCTAGACATGGAGACAGATGAGCAAGAAAGAGACAGAAAAGTACGACCAAAGAAAAGTGTTTGCTGATTATATCGTGCTTGCTTACAGGCATCTTTTCTGTCACGCACGCAATGTTTGCAGATTCCTCTTCCTCTTAAATCAGCTTCCTCTTCCCTCGAGACGAGTGATCAACCGATTAATCGCTCCTCCCTTACAGGAAGTCTTTAATTTCCTGATTTTTATTCGACTGAATGGTTCAAATAATACAAATAGTCAGAGCGTTTGTGACCATCAGATAAATATATTCATCATTTTACAGCTGTTTGAACAAGTGGGCGTCATGTAACGTGACTGCAGCTAAAACGCCAACATCACTTCACAGCCCAGTGCTGTCCCTGGGGTCTTGGTCCATGATAGGAAAGTGGGTAACACCAAGTCTGCCTGTAGCATTCATCAGCAGAATATAAATATTTGATAAATAAGGCATTATGACGTAGTTATAAATAGATGACATTTTTAGTTTTTATTAATGTATAGTTTTTGTTAATGATTCTATTAGGACTTTCATTATTTGTTTATACAGCAGCCTTCACTTATGGGTGTCCACAGGAGGAGTTACTACATTATAATGTGTTATAAACCTTCTTTAATTGATCATATACTGCCTGTAAAAGCTGAATATGGAGAATTTAAGTGTTGCCAGGAAAGGGAGAAACTTCAAGATACTTTCAATAAGTTGCACAGCTCGACAATACACAAAACTCATCATCACTTCACATAAAATATTCCTAAACCGGAACCGGAAAGTACAGCAAACTTCCCGAAAATGGTTTCAGAAGTCAGACCGAAAAATGGAGATGAGCACTCTGCCAGAGGAAACTTCAGCAAAGAAGCAACAACAACAACCTTGAAAAACAACTTAAACATCTAATAAAGCCTGGAGAGTGTACTGCAAGTGCCTCCAGTCTCACTCTAGCAATGAAACCCTCACTGCTCAGACTGTAGCGTTACTATCTGCTGTTCAAGCCTCAGACACTCACATATGCTTTTTTTAAATGTAATAGACATGCTGCTGACACACACTGAGGGGTGCAGGTGGATGGACATGACTGATGTTAGCTCCCTGACTGTTTTTTGTGTCGTGTATTTATTCAAACAGATCTGAATCTACTCGTGCTGCAGCTAAGAATTATTTACATTATCAATTAATCTGTTAGTTGTTTTCCCCATCAATTGTTTGGTCTATAAAATGTCAGAAAATCTGGAATCTCTCAGACCCTTTGCTGTGGCTCTAAACTGTGGTCAGCTGCTTCCTGTTTGCTTTAATCATCCTTGACATGTGTCTAGACGTTGACTCAAGTCCACCTGTTGCAAACTGAATTGATTGGACATAGTTTAGAAAGGCACACGCCTGTGTATATAAAAAGGTCCCACAATTCACACTGCAGGTCAGGACAAAAACCAAACCATGACATCCAAGGACGTTTCTGCAGACCTCTGTGATAAAAGTGTGCTGAGGAACAGATCAGGGCGAGGGTATGAAATCATTTCTAAAGCTGTGAGTGTAGGAGGAGGAGGAGCGCAGTGACCTCAATAATTGTGAAATGAAAGAAGTTTAGAACCAGCGGGACTCTTGAAGAGTTGGTCGTCCAGCAAATGTGAGTAACCAAGGAGAGCTTTGGTCAGGGAGGTGACCAAGAACCCAAGGGTCACTGTAACAGAGCTTCAGAAGTTTCCAATGAGCGATTAAAGGACTCTGAGACCATGAGGAAAGAGAGTCTCTGGTCTGATGGGACAAATATTGAACCCTTTGATCATAAGTCCAAACCCTATGACTGGCGAACACCAGCCACTGTTCATGATCTGGTTAATTCCTTCCCTATGGTGAAGCATGGTGGTGGCAGCATCATGGCAGAAACTGAAGAAAGATTGAATGCAGCCAAATACCAAGAGGTCCTTCAAGAAAACCTGCTCCTCAAGACCTGAGACTGGGGTGACAGTTCACCTTACAGCCCAACAACGACACGAAGACAACAACCGAGACAAGACACTGGAGCGACTTCAGGACAGGTCTGACTGCCCTTGAGGGGCCCAGCCAAAGTCCAGACTTAAGACCGTAGAAGATCTGTGGAAAGACCTTAAGATGCCAGTTCAGATGCTTCCAACCCAGTCTGATGGAGCCTTGAGAGGATCTGCCCAAATCCAGATATCCAAAGCTTGTAGAGACTCAAAGAAGACTGGAAGCTGCGATTGCCGCCAAAGGGGCATCTGCAAAGTCCTGAATTAAAAGGCTGAATACTAGATTTCAGTTTTTGATTTTAAACATGTTTCCACTTTTGTAATTACGGGATATTGAAGACTAGAGTGATGGAAAAATGGCAATTTCATCCATTTAAAATGTGCAAACACTGAAGGCGTGTGAATACTTCCTGAAGCTGCTGTATCTCCATCAACTTTTATGAAATTATTGAGATAAAACTTTTCTTCTATATCAAGCAGCCCTTTTACAATAATGAAATAATTTCCTCCTCTTTCTCCCCATGCCTCCATCTCTCTCTCAGCCTCCTCTCTCCTCATTTCAGAGACCCCATTATTCCAGTGAACAGAGGCTTTTCATTTGAGTGTCTGATCGGGGTTTCACAAGGACCACTCTGTATAATCAGCAAATGAGGAGCTTGTTAAATGTTGCTTGCTGCAATTTACTCATCAACGCAGTCGAGCGGCGTTTGTTATGTTTGCTTTCAGAGGACACGTGTCAAAGCTGTCATGCCGGCTTAAGAGATAACAAAGAGCAGGGGGAGATCAGAGCTGTCACATAGCACATGTAGAAAACACAGAGCTCACACACACTCGACATATAAACACACGTGATGTGTGCCAGCAGATGCCTGTTTGTATGCACAGATTCTAAAGCTCTCAGAAGGTGGAGAAGGTCTATTTTTTTATATATATATATATATATATATATATACACCCATACTGCATACATGCATGCATACACACACTCCATGTAATAAACAACCACATTACAGATTCTCTCAGGTCTCTTATTCCAGGTGAAAGTTTCAAGTCTCTGGTCTTATGTGTACAAAGTCTGGCAGGTGTCAGGAGCAGAAACAACTGTGCAAACAATTTGTGCTCTTGAATTATTGTCAAGTTTCTGTAATAGCTGGAACTAAGGTGACAGGTTGTTGTTGCTTCTCTGGCCACTTACGGAGGAGCACACAGAGTGTAAGCTAGCAGCCTGGTTTTTGTACCACAGCAACCGCAAACATTGAATTCATTCCTTTATATTTAAATCCTTTACGGGTTTATTCGTACGTTTTCTCGTCACCGAGCATGGTTTCATGCCAGGGGCAGGTGGTGGTGATTGTTACTTGACAAGAGCTCCATCATTTCTTTATAATACAAGAGGTTATAATAGACAAACATGTAAACCAAATTTCATGGCAATCCATCTTATAGTTGGCAAGATTCGTCACCAACAGCCACAAATGTCAACCTGCTCGTCTCACTACAGAAAAGTCAGGAGTTCACCAAAGTCAGCAGGCTTCATCTTCTGGGGGCCATGAATGTCTCAACAAAATTTAATAGCAGTCCATCAAAGTCTGGATCAAAGTGGTGGACCAGATAACAGACACTGCCGTCCTTTGATGCTCCAAACTTGGCAAAAAAAGCAACTTAGCAGCAGCTGAAAACCTCATCTTTTTCCTGACCTTCAGCGGGTAACACCTCACCTTGCTGCAGTGATGCAGAAGTGTACTCCAGGGTGAGGTCGGTGCACCGTGACATCACTGCTGGGTGTGGTAACGAAGCATACCACAGGAGGTGAAACAGATACTTCACAGCCTGGTCTTAAGTTAAGTTAAGGTTGTGTTCTGATCTGTCTGCACACGTTCATTCATTCAGCTCCAGGGGTATTTGATAAAATCTTATTGGTCCTGGATCACAAACCTAAACTCACTGTCATGTCAAGTCAATCTGGAGTCCCCATTCATGCCATGTACCTCTGTGGTTTAAGCAAATAAGACTTGATATCCCAAGTGTGAGCTGTTCTGGCTTTGCATCCAGCATCATAGTAAACAGGTAATAAGTGAAACAGTGCATACTCTCGCAGTCTCCTCATCGTGTGCCCGTAGCACGATCTGATAAATCTGCAGACATGATGAATCTTGTACGACCATGACAATTTAAACAAAGACACAAACTCCTTTCCTCATCCCGCAGCATCACTCGTCTGTCACAGACACACTCTTTCTACCTGTGACAGTGTGTGTGTGTGTGTGTATGTGTGTGTACCGATTCCTCTCTGTGCCCTGATGTGTGACAGTAATGCTATCTGATAGGCTGTTCTCTATCAGAGATGTCACTGAAATAGCAATCCCTTATCAAGGACAAAATGTTACAGCTGTTCGGGAAAAAAAAAAATCTGGAGATGAAAATCTGCGATTCAGTCTTTCAGGGAAACTTGTCAAATGAGACTCTTAATGTATTTTCCACTGCACTAAAAATCCCAGAATATGTGATGGCAGCAGGAAGACCTTGAAGTAACCTCCTCACACGCACACGCACACACACACACACACACACGCGCTCGAGCAGAGAACACATTGCAAAATCCACATCCCCATGACGATTCTAAATGCCTTTCCAATGGCATCTTAAAAGCTACAACAAAGGCCATTTGAGGCAAAAACAATCAGCCCATGCTTTTATGTAGCACAACAAAAAAAAAAACTAATCCAGAGACTTTTCCGACAAACCAGTTAAAGGGAAACTGATGGGAAGACGCAGAGTGCAGTGCAAAGCAAGAGCATCTGTGCGTTTTAATGCTGCTCGCCGATCGACCCGCTGCTGAGGGAGAAGAGACAACGTGAACGCTGCCGTCGAGCTTCAACAAAACACACACACACACACACACACACACACACACACATACACACACAAACACACAACTGGGAAACACGCAGCAGCTTCAAAGGAATCTTTCAAGTAGCAGCGAAATTCTTGCAGACGTTTCATCAAGAGAAACAACAATTTTGGCAAATTCTCTGATCGATGTGGACAAGAGAAACTTTTTATGAGCTTTAGAAGAAAAAAAACTGAAAAGTTCCACTGAGCGAATGTTCACAATACCAAGCAGAATGGAGCCATTATTAATCGTATTAGCTACACCTGTGTTCACTGTAATGAAAGCAGCAAGAACGTGACCAGGCGTCATTCATATTCCATGTGAGCTAGTGTCTCTGGTGTCGTCATCTTTGGCGATTGAGCGCCTGAAAATGTTGAAGCCCAGGCAACTTCATGCTAATGAGCTACGATGTGTGTTTTGTTCCCGTCAAACATTTGTTACCAAGGACGATGGAGGAGAAACTGATTATTGCGGTGGCAGGTTTCCCCATCATTTAAGGCGGGTTCCTGCTCGTTTACAGGGGCTTAAATTTAATGAAAACGATGCATGGACGAAGGCGTGTGACATTGTAGGTTGTTCCAGGTGAGTTGGTGAAGTGTAACACATTTAGTGACAACAGGAGGGAATTACATGCAAACTAGCACCATAGCATGCAAAAGGGTGTTGCTTGACAACTTGAAGCAAATCAGTCGGTAACGTTAACATCACTAATTTAAAATATTTCATGTGGTAAACTTATACCCTACTTGTGGTCTGGTTGACTCTGCGTGCCCTTTAAATAAAGTTTGCACAACCAAGCTTTCTGCACAAATTTGCTAGCTTGTCTATTTCATCTACGTCAGAGCGCTCACAAACCTTATAACTCTGGCTGCCCTTGTCAGAGCAGCCAGCAGGTCATAATCTCTGCTGTGGGAAAGGTCTGTTGTACAAATGTAGCATGTCCCTGGTGGGACATTAAAGATGCATTTCACCAATTTTGCATGTCAAAGTCAATTTACTAGTCATAGTGAGTCCTGCACAGCCTGTGAGAACAGTTGTATAATGTCTCCTGTAGCTCAGGAGGAGCTTTGTAAAGAGAAAGTATAAAGTGATGTCACCACACGTCGGTAGTAAGCAGTGCCAGACCCTCCGGCCGGTTTGACGGCCATTTCTGGCCCATGTATTTGAAACACAAGAACATCTAGAAGACATGAAGCTTGGAGCTGAATTATAGACAGTGTAGGATAGGATCCAGTGTTTTTGAGCTTGAACAATATTATGTTAGGATTTAATCATTTGCGTTTTAGTTTGTTAATCAGTCAAAAAAGTAATTTGAACACATAAACTTAGAAATTAAAACCAGTATGTTTCCTACAGGTATAATTTAAACATCAAGATTAACTGATGCTTAAGGTGCACACTGTGTACTTATGATGTCACCTTTGTCATTTGTCACCACTCTAACACTTTCTTATCAATCCTTTCTGCCACATAAAGCAGAAACATCTTGACAAGAATATACACATTTAAAAACACGTCGATTCATCAGGCTCTGCCCTGCTTCATGTGTCGACGCCTGTCTGTCGGTGTGTGCGCGCTGTGGCCATAAAATAATGTATAATTGGTGTGAAAATGGTGAAAGGTACGTTGTCTGGTGTGCAGCCGTTCACCGGTGCAGAGGAGTTTAAATGAGAACACATCACTGCCAGAGCGCCCACATTAGCAGACCTGAGGTCATTATCAGCACTTTACGTCCACAAACTGTCAATCGGAGAAGAAATCGGGATCGGCGGTGGGCGAGAAAAATGTGACGCAGTAGTTTGCAATTAAGCTGATTTATTACAGAAAAGCAGCCACTGTCTTCTTCCATTTCTCTCTCGTTAGTGTACAGCTTCCACTGAACACTAAAACACTGATGACACAGAGGCAGACAAAAACATAAAAGGCTGCTTCACGTTTTTATCTGCCTTTCCTGCTTTTCAATGTCAGATTTGTTGCAATCCCACATCATTTGTCTTCATACAGGGGGGATTTGCTTTTAAAAGACACCTCTTTTTTGAAGACAGAGCTTAAGAAATGCTACGTGACAGTCACCAGCATCTGTTTTCCAACAACAATAGACATATTCTCCGATGAAAAGTGTCCACCTCTGCTCTTTCCAAAGTCCTCACACGTCTCTCTGTGTTTGTCTAATGTCTGAATCTGCCAGACGAAAGGAAAAAAGGTGGTGGCTGGTTGTAGGAAAAAAAACGAGCAGAAGAGAAACTGCAGCATGGATTGGGAGACATTTAAAGCCACATATGTCCTCCGACATGTTAGCGGAGGACGGCTCGAGAGAGATAAAAGTCAGATGCACCCTGAGGCCGAGCTAGGTCGAGTCAGGAAGATTTTAAAGTGGATGGAAAGATGTTCTGAGCGCGTCCTAGAAACAGCAACAAAGTGGGGAGATGCTACATGTTTTTAACTACACACTGTTATGAATGAAGTCTAGTGGCAGTGTGAGCGACTCCTCATCGTCATGTAAGAGTTTTTGATGCACATGCTTCAGTAAATAAATCAGGTGACATGTGCAGACATGCTGTAGAAGATGATCCGGGGTCAGCTCTGCAGAGCTGTGGAGCCACATTAACTGAGATTTATCATTAATAACTCTCAGCTGTAGCAGTGTTTTAGTGCTTCATTTGAAGGGGAAGGTCAAAGTTGTTTAATTGACACAATTTAGTTGGATGAAATCTCACCCTGCGCCTCCAAAAGTCCAATGATAAATACAACCTCATTTTATATCAATGAAACAAGCTTCCGCATTTTTGTCCAAACAGGCTGCAGGGCTGAGCAGAGAGCAGAGTCACTGCTGCTCCACTCAGAGAAGTGTCCTTGAACAGACACTGAATCTCTGCCAGCTCCACAGGTGCTGCTCTCAGCCTGCAGTCCACTCCAAAGGCAATCGTCTCAGGAGCTTGAGTCTTACCGAAACGTGACACAGTTGATTTTGAAAAGTCAGTTCACGTACTGAAAACGCTTTTTGATTCTTAAGCATGGGCTTGATGGATGCTACTTACCCACAATGCATTGCACAAAGGCAATGGAGACACCGCTCACAGCTGGAACAAATTCAAATAAACTACAGATGAAGGTAAAACAGTTACTGACGGATTACGGAAAACAAAGGTGTTAAATGTTTAACTGACGTCCAACAGAACACAAATCATATAATGTCTGATTATAAAGTGTGTTAAAATTCTTGTCTGCAAAATTAGCATACAGTAAAGATTATAATACAAACACTATGTCTGTTCTATGGACCGAGACTTTTGCTTATAAAAATCACATTCTATCATTTGCTATTATGTATATTGTGTAGATGTCCATACGTCAGTTTAGAGCTGCAACAATTACACAGTTAAATTAGTAATAATTTTAATTAATTAATTAATTATCATTTAATTTTTCAAGCAAAAATTCCAGCATTTTCAAATCTGATGATTTTATAATATAATTATATTTATGTATTTTATGTTTCAAGTGACACCAAACATCAGCTCAAAGTTTTATTTGTCACGTGCCAAGGTGAAACAAAACAAAGAAACAAAACAGTGAAATGAGAGTCGGACTCAGCAACAAAAAAAAAACAAAACCAAAAAAGTGTATATATATATATATATATATTTTTTTTTTTAGCATTATGTAAAATATTGCATATAGCATGAAATATTGTGATATTTGATATTATCGAATATTGGCCCAAACCTACCACAAATTAATAATGAAAAGAAAATTAATAATGAAAATAATCTATAGCTGCAGTGTGAGTAATCTAATCTTTATTTAATTGATCAGTTGAATCATTTTGTCTATATAGTGCCAGAAAAAAGTGTAAAATACCTGTTTAGTTCCTGTTGAATGGTTCAAATCCCAAAGATGTTAAGGTTTCTGTCATGTCTGACAAAGAAAAGCATCAAATCATGATTTTTAAGAAGCTGGAAACAACAAATGTTTGGATGTTGTGTTTAAAAAAAAATACAAAAACAACTAGAGACCATCTTGCAATGGGAATACAGTTTCGTGATTGTAACTTGCAGGTTGCGACGCCATCACAGCGACAAAAATCTGTCTACAGACATGTAAACCACAACTGCAGGTGTCTCCAGGACCATGCTGAACAAAACAAGGCTGGCCGCAGTGTCACAGCTGGTAATTATTTGATGATCAAAACAATTGCTGATTAACTTTCTGTCGACTGACTAATCAATTAATCGATAAAATGTTGCAGCTCTGTCAGCAGGTGAAGTACAGTCATGTGTCAAGGACGTTTCTAGCCGAGTGGAAGAGATTTAACGTTTTAATAAAGTCATTTGTCATCTGAAGCTTCGCCACTTTCCTCGACATTCCGCCAAATTCACGAAGCCTCTGGCGTCAAAAGCTGCAGCTGGGTTCCTGCAGTATCGCTTGAAACCAAATTTCTCCAAAATGTTTGTTTTGACTCATAAAAGGAGTCAAAGGTAGCAGCATCAAGGACAACAACGCAATACAGCCTCTAAATGTCAGAGTGCAAAGCAGCTCTGAGGGGAAAAGACATCCCTGGATCAATATTTTAGTCGGCTCACCCTCACCTGGAGGCTCCGTGGCAACCGCATCAATCAGCCCTCTGATGTTGGCACCCTCTGCTCTGCAGCTTCCTGTCTCTGTCCTTCATCTCTTTCACTTTTTCCTCTGTCTCCCTTCCATCTCCTTCCAGATGTCAACAAGTTTGATCAGGCTGACGTGGGAAAACTGCTGTTTGGCTGTCGCTGCTCGGCTCCCTGACAGATCCTCCACCCCGTCTTCTCTCCTTCCCTTTTGCTCCCCAGTTGCTTGTGATTCCAACAAGCTTGATCTGCTACCCACCACAACCTCCACCCGCCCACCCCGCCCCTCTCAAACCTTCCTGAGGAGCTGAGGGGAGGTGGGGGGGGGATCTGACATGTCATTGAGGTGACATGACTCACACAGTCATGCAGCACAAAGAGATAAGTTTGAGATGTTCATGGGCGACTCTATCGTCTGTGTTTCTGTTCAGATTTAATCCTCCCGGCGAGTGAGACAGCACGCAGGATGTGACAGGCCTCACATCCAACTACAGTGAGTGTTAAGACAGGACAGGATTGGAAAAACACCAGCTATCTCCCACCATGTTCACGGCACTCGAGTCTTTTCTTGTTCAGACACAGATTTGTGCAGTGTGAGTGTATTGGAGGGTGAGCAGGGTAGGGCATCGTGTAAATCAATACTGATTAAAGATAGTGAAGAACTCCATTTTGCACTCTGCCAGCCTACAGTCGGCTCCGCCTGCAGCAGCGGCCGACGTGCCTCTCGTGTGTTATCACTGCATTTGACTCACAGAGGTAAGTAGCTGTTATTTGGAAAGATAAACATCTGGTGATCCTCGAAAGACCTAGAAGATCGTTTAACAATTTGACACTCATGCGTTCCCAGAATCCTCAAAGACTCTGTATCCTCATCCAAACAAAGATGGTAACTGGTAAATCCATTTGATCATTCTGTGTGTTTAAGCATTTTACCTAATCAATAATCAGACATATTAACAATCAATCATTGGTTATTCGTTAAAAATTTATGAAACAAAATTGTCTTTTTCCATAATAAAAATAAAGCCAGTTTTTTAACCACAAAACAACCGATTAAGTAACAAATTAAACACAAACTAATGATTTATTTTTCAAACCGCGGAGCCTCCACTCTTGTCTGTCGCTAATTAACGATTAGACAGGTAAAATCTTAAGTGTTAGCAAACAATGCTACACAGCTTCAAGGCTTCACTGGAGAACGTACATTAGATCAGAGTCAACGCGCTGGACATTTCCAACAATTTAAATAAACCCATTTTTCCTTTATCAGCAGGCAACAGCCCCTTCAACAGAAAATAACCTGCAACCTTATTGAATAAACATGAGACAGGTTTTATGTATGAGACAATACATAAACCTGATAAACCTTCACTGTAGCTAACGTTAGCACAGCTGCTGCAAACACCTGCTCAGCTGAAAGATGTCCTGAGGATGCACACATACTTCATGACCGTGAACCTCAGATGGCGAGCTGAACCGGTCAGCTGCCACACAACAACAGCTCCGTCGAAAACTACCTTTACGACTGATCGGCAAACACTTGTGTAACTCCATCTTGTTAAACTGTAAGAGGCACCGCCTAGTGGCAAAGCCAGGTACTACAGCAAACTACAGTACATTCTCTGACAGTTACACAGAACGTCCTGCATTGTCAGTTAATATATTTCTCAGTAGATTAGATTATTAACGCTAATTGTTCGATAATCTGTCACTGATATCTGTAAAGACAAGCACACAAACATATACATGTAAAGTAATGGACAGTGACTACAGACAAATGCATAACACTTTTGAGTTGTAGAAGTCGAGCAACTTGAAGAACTGGTTAAAAAAAAATGGTTTTGTTTGTTTTTTAGGATGTGGTGGATGAAATTTTCTGATGTAAAATGTTTACAAAAGTTTTTTTTCTGGGTTTTTCACAGATAGTCTATTCATTACACTTTTGGGGTTTCAGTTAATGGAGAGATTTTTTTAATGTAATTTTTGCCTTTATTTTTACAGCTGCAATGATAAAGTAATTAGTCAGTCAACATAAAATGTATCCATCAATATTTTGATTAATTTTTTAAGTGTACTTTTTGCAAAATACGTTATTACAATGTGAACAAAAAAGCTAATTTCCAGTCACAAATGAAAACTGGCTACAGTCCCATAAACTGTGATGTCAGTAGTCAGAGTCACACTACACAATGTTTCCACAGTAAGAATATTCAACATCCTGATGCATCTCATTCATGATCAATTAAGTTACTTGCTGACCTAAACAAAAGCCACACTCATTAAATATTGGACATTTGCTGTGTGAATTTGTGCCTGTGCTCCATTTTTCTCCTTCAAGTTAGTGAACACACACATTTTTTTATTTCCTCTTGTAAGCAAGTTGATCTACATCCACTATAAAACACAGTGAGACACCCTGCTGTAGATGCTGCATTACACACATACAAAACGAGGTCACATGTAATGTGACTTAAGAATACTGAAGCCACTTGGGATAAATGACTCTTAAATACATTTTTAGTCGTCAGATCAGCCCGATAGCACCGCCTGTAAAGATTTGAATCGGGGACTTTTATATTCATGCAGTTTACAGGACTGTTGTGACCTCACACAAATCGCAAAAATCACATATACGGGAGGAAAAGATTTTATTTTCTAGTCTCATCAGATTCCTAGTAAGGATATCACCTTTCATTCAGAAATACAGATGTTTACTTCTGTGTCTTGAACATACATAAACATGACAGGCAGAGATGTAGATGTAAAAAGGACCCAACTAAATGGTTCACCCACATAAGATAAAATCGATGCCCATTTTCAGGTAACCGTGTTTACTATGAAAATGAGTTTATGTCGTTACAGCCGTCTGTGTGTCCTCTCTGCTTCTGTATTTTTATTTACATCCAGCAAAAACCAGCAGCATTGTCTCCACCACTGTTTCCATCCCTTCCTCCCTGGCCGACTGCAATCTCTGTAAGTCCATCAATAGCCCTCTTTCAGGCTGCCCCAGATGCCAACAACAGAGAGCCAGATCATCCAACAGTCCCCCATCCACACAGGCAGCAAACAAGCACCGCTGCTGCCAGACGCAACCGACACCACCACACGATCACACCCCCTCCGAACCCTCTCAGACACTCAGTGCTGTCAATATCTGCACTAAAATGCAATTCAAAAGAGACTTCTAATGCACTTCAAATGGACTGCAGTCCTCAAAACTGATTATTCGAACAGGAAACAGCAGCTCAAACTGCCTCAACTCAGTGCCCCAGATTTTACAGTATATTCACAACCTGCAGAACTGCTCTAGATTTTTAGAAAAAAGTATTGAGAAGCAAAGACGTACTTTAACGCCGTCGAGAGATATCGATTTCATCTTCCTACAACATGCAGGCAAAGACAGAATGTCAAAGACAGCATCACACTGAGGAAGAGAGGGAGAGCAGGAGGTAAACAGCGGTAGTTTCCCATCACCCCCAGCGCGTCAGAGAAAGGCACTCAAGTTAGAAATACCTGCAACTACAGAATGGACGGAGAGAGAGGGGACATGCCTGGGAAGGAGGAATTGCCCATTCTCCGCCTGGATGCACCTGTTTACTGTCCTCTACCGCGCCGTCACTTTCTCTCTGATCTTCTTCTTCTTTATCCTTTTAACCTCTTCTCTCTTCTTCCCCATTCACTCCTCTTCTTCTTCTGCTGCAGTTTGTTCTTGTTTTTCCAGTGTTATCCCTTCCTCCTCTGTGGGTCCATGTCTCGGCTTGTGGCAGAGCTGTGTCAGCATGTGTGTGTGTTTGTGTGTGTGTGTGTGTGTGCGTGTGTGTGTGTGTGTGTGTGTGTGTGTGTGTGTGTGTGTCGGTCGGTCGGTCGGACGGAGATGCTCTCAGTCTGTGGTGGGTGTGAGAGCATGCCGGAGTGCAGAGGCGCTCCTAACCATGTCTTAGCATGGCCACTGAATAAACTCATGTTTTATGGATGCAGAGCCCTCCCCGTCCTGGCGCTCTTAAAGGGCCGGCACCCCCGCTCCCACTGCCTTTGATCTTAGTGCCATCATTATACGCATTGGGTTTGAATCATGTGCTCAAAGTGTCTGTGGGAATATAGTTCAGTGTTTATCAGTAATTCAATATCACTGCATGGGGCTTGATACTTCTCCCTGTGCAGCTGAGGAGAGGAAGCAATTGATGGAGGGATGAGAAGGGGGAAAAAAAGTGACTGCAGATGTTTCTCTGACACTTTCCCCCAACAAACTGATGGTGGTGATGAATTATGAATACAAGCAAGCAAAGTGTGGCATAGCAAACACTGATACGATATCATGAACAGTGCTGTGTATGCATGTGTGATGAAACACTGCAGATGCAGCTCATCAAGTGTGTGTGTGTGTGTGCGTGCGTGCGTGTGTGTGTAACAAAGGATACTGTCAAAGTGAATCCTGCACTCGCACCAGCTGTAATTCAATCCTGAGTTGAAGGCCATGAATTAATGAGACTGTGTGTGTGTGTGTGTGTGTGTGTGTGTGTGTGTGTGTGTGTGTGTGTGTGTGTGTGTTCAGTGTCACAGAGGCTGTATATCATGCACACTATGACACCTGATAATAGGATCTCCAGGGACGAGAGTAAGGAAATGTTTGGCCACTGCAAAACAGGACCGAAGAGGAGAAGCGAGAAAGAAAAAATGCTCAAACAGGAGTTTCTCAAAAAAGAAACAACTGATGTCATCGAAATATTCCAGTTAAATAAATAACAAAGCACAAATGAATGGACATGAGTGCAGCTCTGGATACTGAGACACAAAGGCAAAAGTGGACAGGACACTGTACAGGAAAAAACGTTAAATACTACGTTATTGTCGATGGAAGTGTAAAATAATGTAGGGTATCTGCACACTTTTTGAAATCAAAGTAATGCTTTTTAAAAAGGAGCTATTTGTAAGTTTTGTTACTGCTGCATAGCCAACGTTAGCATTAACGGCTGTTTACTAGTCTCGCCATGAGCTTCCGCCATCGTTGCGTTTACAAGACAAGAGGTTATAATATGTCTTCTGAGCAGCTACTTCTACAGGACAGCCTGGAAGCTATAGTGATTCGGTATCAGTGAGTAAAGGAATCTGAATTCAGATCAGCATCAAACTTTAAACTTCCTTTACTCACAGAGTTGTCTAAAGCAGTGGAAAGCAACCCTCTTGTTTTGCTTTTATTTCTATCACTTCTTTTCTTGTACTGAAGTAAGTATGCTAACCAGCTAGCCCCAGTCTGGCTGGACTGTTTTGTCACTTTCCAATAGCAAGTCACTGTAGCATCCAGTGTGGCGTGAAGAAGTAGCTGCTCAGAGGAATTATTATAACTTCTTGTATTGTATTGATGGCCGAAGCTCATGGCAAGACTGGTAGACAGCTGTTAATGCAGCAGTATTATAACTTACAAATAGCATCTGTAAGATGCTTTGAAGACCTCAACCAAGACATTTTTAGTACCTTTTCCAGAACAAACAAAGGCACATTAGGCAAATAAAATAAAAGGACGCAAGTACAGCTGTGTATGACAAATGAGTAGGATTGGACCGACTTCAATAATATTCCTGTCTCTGCCCTTCATCTCTTTCAATTTCTCCAAGAGAAAATATTTCAATAATATTGAATATTGGCGGGAATTATGGAGTATCGAATATCGTGATATTTACCGCCAATATTCAACTGCAATATGTTTGAAAATATTGCAATATTGCTATATTTATCAAATATTGCAATACTTCCCACTATATGTGATGTTTTCCATAATTTTTTATGATAATTATCAATTTTCTGCCCTGCTGCCGACTCCAACCCTCATTTCACTGCTTTGCTGTGATAATATCGTATATCGCGATATTTCGGCCTGACTGTATCGCAATATTAAATTTTGGATGAGTAAGGAAAACAGGAAGTGGACACTATTCACCAGTTAGTGCTGAGCCTTGTTTGTTGCTGGGCGGTCTGAATTGACTTCCTGGTGAATAAAACATATTGATAAATTAAAGATAGCACTTGCTGGACCTTGAGAGCGGACACTCATTTGCTCGTCATAATGCTAGAGTGTTTTCTCTTTGCCCCTGATGCACACGCAGCGCACACACACACACACACACACACACACGTATCCCACGCCACAGGTGGGTAATAGAAAAATATATCAGTGTGATGTATGCTCATCCTTGGTTTCTCTCTCCGGGAATCTCATTGAGAATCGTTTGCGAGGAGATATCCTCAGCACCTTTCTATAGGTGGCAGGGTAATTAACACACCAAGTCACAGCTCAGCAAGAGACAAATCACACCTTGAAGAGACAGAGGAGAGGAAATGTAATTACGTAGATGTGGGGTAGGTGAAGGAAATGGAAGCAGGGAAAAAGATTAATATACGAGAGGAAAGTTTACTTCTTATTTACCTGAATTTACATCAGTTTTTCATATGTTTTAACTTCATAAACGCTGGATTGAAACATTAAAATTGACCTCAGGTGTGGAGCACTAACATGGAGAGCAGTGAAGGAAGGAGGAGGACATAGGGAGAGGATGACTGATAATAAAACCCTGTCCAATATGAGGAGGACGACGGGAGACTGAGAGGTGACAGGTGGACAGGCTGAGTGAATGACAGACTAAGCAGAGAAACAGACAGATGAAGACAGAGGGAGTAAATAAGGAGCAAGAGCAGGGGAAAAAAAAGACAGGGAGACAGGCAGGGATGACAGGATAATTACAGATTCATGGATTCCTGGTTGACCGGTGACAGCAAGAGCAGCTGCTCTCCTGCTACGTCTGGCCAGGGGATCTAAATAATGAATCAGGATGCAGCCCCTGTTGCAGACACGTACAGTAACAGCACATACATCACACAGAGCAGCAGCAATTACCTGCAGACAGAGAGGGAGAGACAGCTGTTGAGAACTTCAAAAAAGGACCAACGTGGTGTTCCTGGAAAATGCCAGATGTCAGAACAAGAGACACTGGTTCACAATGGGTGACAGCAGGGACGTGCACGGACTCTCTGAGGGTTCAGGGGCAAGAATAAAAATGGGGGACACCTCTACTTCAATCACTGCTTTCCCCTTCCCAGATAACGTCACACCAGCACCTGAGCTATGGGGCACTTATAGGCTGACCAGAGGAGCACAAATGAAATCAAGGTTGAGCCACTGAGCTTTGGAAAGTGAACCAAAGAATAAGATCATGGACACAAACAGCTGAGATAAAGATGAAGGGATGAAGCTAAACGATGCTTCCCTGTTTCCACTCTTCAGAGAGTTCAGGGTAAACTGCAAAAAGTGATTTTAAGTAGTCTAATTCAGAGCAGGACACTGACAGACGGATCAAGGCGGCATCAGAAGTAAAGTGGGAGTTGTACCATATCATGATGGTGAACAAAGAGTTGAGCCAGAAGGCAACGCTGTCGATGTACAGGTCTGTCTACGTTATGACAATCGCCTATGTCCTGAGCTTTAGATATTGAGCGAAAGAATGAGATCACGGATACAAGCAGCTGAAATGAGTTTCCTATGTAGGGCATCTGGGCTCAGACGTAGAGACATGGTGAGGAGCTCCGACATCTGGAGGGAGCTTGGAGTAGAGCTGCTGCCCCTGGTGGTTTGGGAATCTGATTTGGCGCCTGCCAGTTGAGGTCTTCCCGGTGTGTCCGACTGGCAGGAAACACCGGGACAGGCACAGAACTCACTGGAGAAATTATATATCTCATCTGGCCTGGGAACGCTTCGGGATCCCCCAGGAGGAGAAGGAAAACGTTGATTGGGAGAGGGATGTCTGGACTACCTTGCATGGCCTGCTGCCACTGCAACACAACCCTGGATTAAGCGATTGAAAAAGGATGCATGGATGGATGGATGGATGGATGGATGGATGGATGGATGGACTAGTAAAAAACCTACACACATTGGCAGTTCAGTAGATACACTTACCTAAAACTAATGCAGTCTAATGCAACAGTCACAACAAATCAAACCTTCATGAAGTTTCTTTTAAACAGAGATGTTGATTCAACTTTATGGTCGTTCTGATGGCTGTAGTTTGTACTGCACTGCATTAAACTAATGTTGTTAGGGTTATGGTCTTTCAGCTGCTCTCGTGAGGGGTCACCACAGTGGATCACTATCCACATATTTGATTTGGCATAGGTTTTACACCGGATGACCTTCCTGACGCAAACTGTGATCGGGGGAACCGGGGACCCACAGACCACCTAAGGGGTGCCTCTAATGTTGGGCTGACAGATGACAACTCATCAGCACACATCTATCCTCCTCATACATACCATTGCTAAATTCTGGCACCATCACAACAGTGCAGTAAATTGCAGTAGGTGCACATGTGGTGGAGTTACTGCTACCACTTTATTAAATTCTCCATTACTTTTTGACTCAAAATAAACTTTGAGTAAGAACTTAATTTTCACAATGTAGACATTAAAAAAAAAAAAAAAAAAAAGCAACACCAAAAACTCTAATTACTCAAATCAATTTTATCCTTATTAACTTACTAACTTTACCAATCCTAGCAGTTGGTGACAATGAACTTGTCTAGCCACTTGCATCTCCAAATATACTGCTAGTCCATATTATCTCACTTTTCAAACCTGGAACCTTTTGGAACTTTATATAAAATATAAGCCACTTGTGTCTCCCTAATTTGCACACATCACTTTTTTCCCTATAATTCATATATCTCTAGAGTTTATGTGATTCCCTTGCTTTTGCCTCTCCTGCCAAAACCAAAACCTCTGAGCTCCACATTACAGGTTGGGTGGCAGGTCTTACATTATCAGCTCAGATCAGGTCCAGAATTGATTTTAAGATAAATGCAGGTGAGGGGTAAGTTCCAGTCCTGAGCTCTGCAGGACTCCCAAGACCCCAATGTAGAGCCAGGGTGCACTGGAGGGTTTACATCCTCCAACCTGTTCTGCAGTAGGAGGGTAACAGGAGGAATAAAGAACCAGGATAAGGACATAAAGAACAGATAGATACTGGAGACAGAGCCCAGCAGAGATGAAGAGCACATAAAAGAAAAATAAACTGTTTCATAGTCATTGAAATCACAGCTTGATTGGTTTAATTAATTATTATGGAATCTAAAACCTTGATCTCCTGCTGAAACACAACATAAAGCCAGACTGAATCACAAATGCTTTGCCATTAAAGCATTGAACTAACATCATCACATCAGTTTCATACAGGTTGAGAGAAGTGACTGCAGCTCAGTCAGACAACCTTTTGTTTGTCACTGGTTGGGTTTTAATTGAGCCGTTCTATTTTTAGATTTCACAACAATCAGGCAGACAGACGCCCGATCTTTGGCTGAATGTGAATTATGAAGCCAGAAAATGGGTCAGGTAAACACACTCCTGTCTGTTGTTTTTAATCAGCCTCTACACTCAGACGACAGATTTCTGTATGACTCTGCAGGACAACATCTCAAGACATGAGTCAAATAAGACAACTGAGGAGTTTGTAGCTGCTGCAGCAACGCTCATATATCGACTCTATGATCAATAAGAGGTGGCAGCACAAAAAAGGAGCGAGTTCCTTCAGAAATAATGAGTGGTTTAGTTGAAAGCTGTTTCTCTGTATTTTTGCTCACTACAAAGTTTTTTAACTCTACTACTACTCTACTACTTTAAACACATAATATTCATAAATGTGCAGATATGTCATGTGACCTATTATCTTTTACCACCACTACTACCATTATTGTCCAACTAAAGTAAATTAAAGTAAAAAAGTTTGTGGAGGCTGTTAGAAATATGTAAAAACAATATTTGAATTTCTTCACTGTTTATACAGAATCATCAGGAGAAAAAAAACAGCAATCTTCTGACTAATGCACTTCCTCAGGACTAAAAGACATATGACAACATATGAGACGAGCCCGTAGCTCATCTGTGCAGCAGGTTATTATGGCCCATAGTTACGTTTTGTTGCTAGGCGACATCTAGTGGTCATAGTAATTATGACAGGAGCAAAGGGAAAAGTGCGGTGACGTAATATAAAGAGAGACAAAGTCCACGTCAGGAGGAGGTTGTGGTGAAGGGATGAATATGACACAGGAGAGCGGTGTGCGATTCGCATGTGAAAGTAGCAGTTTATGCTGCAACCATGACAACAAAGATCGCCTGGTGTTGAAGAAGGATTATTTTAACCCAAATTGCAATCTTTTTCTAAACCTAACCAAACCATGACCGTTATTATGGTAACCATGGTGACGAAGCTAGGTACATCGCCGTCAGTACAGTCTGTGTGTTTATTATTGTAACCTGGACAGCCAAGGTCTGGTAAGCCACCTATCCTCTGGAAGGCCACCATTTCAGAAGACACTCCTATGGGTCGTATCAGAGGGTTGAAGAAAACGACTTATATGGTTGTTCAGGTCGGAGGAGTTTAAACACTTAATATTCATAAATATGCAGATATGTCATGTGACCTATTATCTTCTACAGTATATTATTTAAGCTTTTTATTTTTTTAATTCTACTATCATTGTCCTACAAAAGTAAATATCAGTGTTTAGAGATGCTTTTTAGAAATATGTAAAAACAATATTTGAATTTCTTCGCTGTTCATTAACATGTTTGTTTGTCATCAGGGGAAAAAACAGCAATATTCTGACTTGAATATTTCCTCAGCACTCAAAGCCACAGTGTCAACAGCTATAGCTTTTTCTCATGAAACATATCACACATATTGTCCTTCAGATTCCTCATTTTCAAGCATTTCTGCCTGGAATATGATCTTAAGGATGAAAAATGACTTTGATATTCCTATGCAGATATACAGTAAATACAGCATATCATACATCACGCTTCATTCACTATAATTCACCCACAGTAATGTCCCTGTATTTTATTTTGATAGGATTGTCAAAGATTGACAAAATGGGGCCAATTTGTAGAAAGAAATAAGAACAAATCAGGACAAGAAGTATCAATCATATACATTTGAGAATAAACAGCATTAGAGATGAGATTTAAAACACTTCTCAGTCACCATGAGACTTGAACTTTGAGCTGCATTCTTGCATGAAAAGTGAAATGCATTCATGAAAAACACCCTTGGTTTAACACATTATAACATGGTACCTTTCCCTAATGGTAACACTGTATACTATATGTATTTTATTGTGATGTAGTGGTTTATCTGCAGCCATTCTGCCAACAGTCTGTTTCACCAGCTGGGAGATATAGTCACTGTCAGAAAGTCCTGATATCACCAACTCGAAATTACAAGTCAGAGGCTGAGCAGCTTCTCCCCACTCTGCTGCTCGTAACCGCGGCTTAAACGATATGACACGACCCCGGCAATAACCAGGGGCCCTTGTTGCTGGCGCTCAATCACAATAGCTTCAGCATGCAGCGGTAAAAAAGGCAAGGAAACACTCCACACTTCACCAGGCTGACAAAAACACATTATATTCTCATCCATGGGCAGTTCTGAGTCTCCACTTCACCTGAGGTACATGTCTTTTTACTGTCAAAGGAAACAAGAAAGACTGATTCAGTCTCTCTTGTTTCCTTCAGTGAAGGAAACCACAGCAACAAGGTGAGAATATACCCACTGCTCACAAAGAGGACCAAGGTCATGATCCACACTAGAAAAGAAGTCTATTCATCCAATGAAAAGCTGCTTTCTGAGAGCAGCTTCTCTATAACTGAAGCAACCAACTCTCAACTCTCTTCTCTGTTTCAAAACAAAGAAAGTAGTATACCAATTAATCTGTTAGAAATCAGTGAAAAATATCCATCACAGTTTCCCAGAGCCAAAGCTGACGTCTTCAAATGTCATGTTCTGTCCAACCAACTGTTCAAACCCCAAACATAGTCAGATCACAATCATAGAAGACTGAGGAAACGAGATAATATTCACATCTGAGAACATAGATCCACATCGATTTAGTATTTCTTTGCTTATCAAGCATCAATCATCAGCATATTTGCATATCAACGTTCTGTTGATCAACTAAGCAATTAACTGACTAATCCTATCAGCTCTGTTATACAACACAATCAAATTATATTCTATATGAAAACATTAAATTGTTGAAAGATAGATAGGGCTGCACCTAACAACTGTTGTCATCATTAATTAATCTGCCAATTATTTTCTCAATTAATCATTTGGTCTATGAAATAAATTTCTCAGAACCCAATTTAGAATTGTACCATGATAGCAAATTTAAAAAATCAAATAAATAAAAGAAAAACAGTATGTTTTTTGATTTTCTGTGGACTGACTACTCAACTAATTGACTGATAATTGTATCTGTAAAGATAAGAAATTGAACCATTTGAACTTTTTCATGTTGTAAATTAAACTATTACTCGATTAATCGACAAAACATTCGGCTGATTACTGATGAAAATAATCTGCCAACCATCTGTCTCAGTAGCTTTATAAGATAAAAGATGACAGCACAAAACTCCGCTATTAAATCAATTAACTGACCGACAATCATCGACTAATCAAAAACAAAACCACAGACACCATAGCAGATGCTACTGTAGGAGTTAAACAGGGCTAACAGCAGAACAGAGCAGAATGAACCAACTAGCCAAAACAAAAATGTGCTAACTTACCGATAGCCGTTTGACCGTCTGCTACTTGCTTCATCTTCCGTCTTCCGTCGAAGAGAAACAACAAAACAATCACTTGTCTTGAGTGTGGACACTCCCGGCTCCAGTTTTCGAACTTTCTTCCTCATTTCTTCCACTTTAATGTTAAAAACTGCAATATTCCTTGATGAACACGCCGCCATTTTCCCAAATAGCTCATGCACATCCATGGAACAGCTTCATCTGTTGAGGAACGTTCGATTTACGTCACTTCAGCAGCTCCCTAGGCGGAGATTCAAATTGGAAATTAATAAATGTTTGTTTTTTCCATCATTTTAGAGGCCGTAGTTTGTTTTGTTGTTGAACTAGATTACATTATACAAAGAGGTGTGTCTGTTATGTATATTGCTTTCATTCATTTGTATGGGGTGGACGAAATAATAAGAGCACCTGTCAACATAACACAAACAGCAGGGCTGCATCATTTTTCTAATAACCTGGAAACTGTATGTATGTATGTGTAATTGTAGAATGTGAACATCCCTTCATGTTATTATACCGAAATAAAGTATTTTATTTTATTCTTGTTTTTTCTGTATTTTGTTTCACTCTGATTTGTTTTTATTAGTTTCTCTTTTACTCTGGAGGTTGATTGAGATGTATGTTAAAAAAAAAATCAATAAATAGATATAATAGAAATATTACAGGGGGTAATAGAAATATTACAGTGGACATGACCTTCGTATCCTCAATTACTCACATGAACATGGGTCCAGGTGAGATTATATGCTGTGGCATTCTGTTCAAAAGGTGTATGAATATAATCAGAGAATTAAGTATAATCTACAAAATTAGACTTTAATTTTTAAATATTTGACTCTTTCACAGTGTTAAAAACCCAGCGCTCACTCCCTGAAAAAAAAAAATCCCTGCAAGATAAAAATAATAATTCTGCCCTCTCCGTTGAAAGGACTGTTGAATTTCTATCACTTTGTGCAGAGGAGGGTCGTATTTAAAGAGCTCATTCTCTCCACTCCTGCACTCTGAGAAATTCAATCAGTGATCATACGTCTCGTTCACGGACTTTCCCTTTCAAAGCCTTTCTGACCCGTCTCTCCCCTGTCTTTCTCACCCTTTAATTTACCTGCCCATCTAGGCCAGCACAGGAAAATTTGTTGCCATGGCAACCCCTTCCACAGAGGGGCTGCAGCAGTGGAGAGGAAGGGTTACCCGAGCACACTGGTATTTAACCCACACACACACACACACACGGAAAGACACACACACACACACACACACACACGGACAGACACACACACATGGACAGACACACACACACAGTAACACTGAGAGTAGGTCAGTGGAGAAATCAGCTCTTTAGCTTCTGAAGCCACAGTGCAGAGCTCGCAGCCATCCAGCAGAGGATCAGTGATGTGTGCACGCTGCCATGGACTCTCCACAATAACCCTGAGGCAGCCTTTCATGATGCTCCACCAGAGGGTTTGTCGGGAGTCAGTCCAGATTCTTCTCTTTTTTTAGTTAGTCTAGTTTTGGGCTGATAAAGGCTTTATAATAACACCATTTAAATCAGGCAGAGCAGCACTTCCTCTCCTCGGCTGGGGCTGCCTGGGTTGGGAGAATGGCGGCGGTACTTAAGTACTTAAGTACAATACTGAGGTTCTTTTACTTGACCTGAGTGTTTCAATTTTGTTATACTTCTGCTCCACTACATTTACTGTATCTGACAGTCTAGGAAGATGCATCCAGGTCATTTTCTGCAAAACAAATAAAAATCCTGCATTGAAAATTCTATTTAAGTGAAAGTATTTTTTACTGAGATGCAGTTAAAGTATTGGCTCTGGTGGGTGATTTATTATTATGTATTGTGTTATTAGCTGCTTGAAGTGGAGCTAGTTTTAATTTTTAAAACTTTTACATAAGAAACTGCTGTAACAGGTCAAGACCAAAAGTTGGGAATCACTTTTTAATCTTTAACAATGCAATTTAAAAGATTATCATGTGTTTTTAAGCAGTATAATCTACATCTGAGAAATAAAGGTATGTCCCTCTGAAATGCAGTGCAACAAAAGGGTGAAGTAGCATAAAATAGAAATACTATAAATAAAGTAGTAGCTCAAAACGGTACTTAAGTATAGAGCCTGTGTTGTTCTTATTTGCCTTCCACTACTGTTTACATGTTAATGCATAAATAAGATTAATTCAATATTATCTATAACATAACATATAGAGGAGTCATTCTGCTGCAGAATAAGCACTTTTACTTTGAATGTTCAAAGTATATTTTGCTGTAATACTTCCAATTTCCTCTGAATGCAGGACTTTGAGTATTTTTTAAATTGTGGCATTTGTTATTTGCACTTCAGTAACAGATCTGAATACATCTACTACTGTTTTTTACCATAACTTGTCTTAGTAACTATAAAAATAGGAGTCTTTTTAAATTTAAGAAAATCTGTTTAATATGAAATTATTTATTCAGCGTATAAAACAGGTCTGACACAGGCACAAAACATTCATAATACATAAAACTAACAAACCCAAATTGATAAAAACAAAATATAACGTGGGAGAAGTAAACTGGCCTTTTGGACTGAACGAATAATGAAAGTATATATATATATGCAATGGATCTTCATGATAAAAGGAAAATAAGTGCAAAATGTTTAAGATAAAAAAACACATTTACACACCCACCAATAACAAAAAGATCAGAAACACTTTATTTTACAGGTGTGGAATTTTTCTAAGTTACCAGGAAATAACTTTCTGACTTAGGAATTCTCTTTAAAGAACTGCTCAATGTAAACACAAGTAAATATGAATTCATTATTATTATTATTATGATGGAAGATTTTATTCTATAATATTAAATAAAATTTCATTACAATTCAGCATATTGTATGTGTGTCTGTAGACAAATTTCACATTCTGTTCTCCGACTAAAAGACTCAAAAGTTACAACAGCAGTGTCAGCAATGTTAGAACTTACATTTATGTTTTTTCCAGAAAACTTCATAGGAAATTATTTGGAAAATATTCAGAAATCACAAACCTGTAAAATAAAGCTTTGCCAAAGAGTCTTAACTTGAGGTTCACTAACTACAGTAGCTTGGTCCAGAGCTTAGGGTTTTCTTCAAGAGTGTGTTTGCTCTGTAAGACTTAACATTTTTTGAATTTTCATGCTCAATACCTCCAGAAAGTTTTCACACACCCTCATAGTTAACCTTGTTAATATCAGATACTTGGTTGTTTAAAGATCCAAACGTCGCAGCTCTTAACACACAAGACAATGAATGCAGTTTCCCTTCACCATCGTTGTGCAAATACAGCATTGAAAGAGTCCTTAAGATACAGTGTAGTGCTTAAAGTTTGTTCTAATTAAAATATGAGATTATTTTTAAGGCACAATAAGAAGTTAATATACAAAACGGAGGAGTGAGGATTTACATGCTACATGACTGCAACCTGGGGCATTTTCATGATTATAATATCACTATTCTCTTCAATATTAATATCAAAACACACGTTCCTTTCCTACATTACACGGCTGAAATTCCTCCTCTGAGCTTTGACTCAGAGCGCCCTCTAATGGCCACAACCGTCAGTGAACTCAGCACCAACTGCAGCAAATACTCCAAACATTCTCCCCCTGCTGCCCCTCATTACCGCGCACGTCTTGAACCTCTCATCAGGGCTGTGTGGATATGAATCAAATCCCCACAGCTCCAAAAAATGTGTGTCCATTGTCGCTCATTAAGCTGTCTCCACGGGGACCAGCAGCTCGTTAATTAAAAATAAAAACCAACCACAGTCTGGAGCCGCATGTGTAAGTGGAAAATAATTAAAAATATTAAAGAGAGGAGGGGCGGGCGTTGTGCTTCATGCCTGGGTCGCACCTCCCATGAGTCTTACAACCTCCCCCCCCGATAAGATTATCACTCAGACGCACACCTTTGCACTGCTCGTGTAATTGCTCTTTATCAGCTGTGCTTAATAGATATCAGTACAATCTGACGATTTAGACTGGGGCTCACACTTTAGACTTGAAGTGAAGGTCTGGATGACTGATCCAGGACCAGGAGGAGAGGTTACACTGAAGAGCTGAGGTCACGCGGGTCGTATGGGGTCTACAGTGCTACACAGACGCAGGGGTGTTTGAGGCAGACGGGGAGGATGCCCTTGTTGATTTGGTGGAACTCCACCAGCTGCAGGAGGTCTATGAAGAGAGTGAGTCCGTCGTCCATGGTGAAGTACTTCCTGCCTCCGTCCTCACACTGCAGAGAGGAGGAGGAGGAGGAGGAGGAGGAGAATAACAGTTAGGCTGCTGCTGCATCACACACAGGATGTTTATTTCCTGTTTGAGAGAATGAATGAAGGGAACTCACAGGGATCACCAGGTAGTGTTTGGTCTTCAGCTGGTAACACAGAGACAGGACGAAGCACTGTCCATGCTGCTGACTCTCACGGATGAGGAACATCCTGAAACACACAGACACACACACACACACACACACACACACACAGCTGGATTAATCATCACATCTTCAGAGTTCACTTCCCAGAATAATGAGCTAAACTTGGCGCAGCAGCAGCAGAGTTGGTGCATTAATCGATTAGTTGATCAACTGGAAGTTAATTGTTAACTAATTTGATTTCTCTAAGTAGAAATGTTGAGAGTTGATGTGGAAGCTGGACTCTGTACCCACATATGATTAGTGGTAAACACACTACACCTGGAGAGACTGAGATTTTACAATGAAGATAGAGGAGGTGTGTTTAATACGATCTGGGATCCTTAACAGAAATTCTTTCAGGCTAAGAATTAATGTGTTGAGTCCAATGTAAAGGACCATGCTGTGGATTCTGTTTCCATTTCTCTCTCAAAAGGTTCTGTAATACGTTTATATAATTCTGTTCTTTTTTAAAGAAACACTACCTTCATCCGTGACTGTAGCTACTGCTGTTATGTATGATGTGCTGTGTTTGTTTGTGGGGTTTTTTTTAAATTTTATTCTTCTTTTGTAAGTTTGCATTCTGACTATTCAGCAAAATAATAAACTTTTTTTTTATTTTAATGCTGAGTTCTCGAATGTTAAGATTTGCTGCTTTTCCGTTTGATATCATCCCAAATTGATTATCTTTTGGTTTTGAATTGCTGGTCAGACAAAACAAAAGACATTTATCAACCAAACGAAACAAACAAACAATAAAGAAAATATTAGTAACAATTAATCATGAGAATAATCGTCTCATGCAGCAAACACTGCACTCCTCAGAGGAGTTTGAAAAGCCGCACACGTCTTGTGTTAATGGAGTGTAACACTTCGCACTGAGTCTCATAAAATCCCGATTCGATTCTGCTGTAACACTGGCAGACTTACAGCTGCAGAACCACAGATATCATCATCTTCTTCTTTTGTTCCACACATTCTAACTTCCTTGTCAAAACCTGGTGCCTACATCACCCACAATGCAACCCAACAGCTGAAAGTTTGTTTGGAGATTGGGGCGTTTTATGTTAGCAGCCGCTAATGCAGCAGAGATGTGTGGTAAACTCACTTATTTCTAACTACACACCCAGATTTTTGTTTCATTTTCAAACTTGTGGTCTCTCTCGAGCCACAAAAAGCTTTACACAGCAGTGCTCCCCAACACCTGTGAACACGCCCATTTCCTTAAATCTCATGTCAATGATGAGGAAAACTCTGGTTTCCTGTCCTAAAGTCAAATGTGTTGCGTCGATCCATCACCCTGACCTCCACACTCTCACTTTCCACCTCACTACATAAAGAACACACAACTTCAATCCAATAAAGATGTAATATATAACAAAAGATGACGCATAACAAGCAGCGGCAATGGTAAGAAATGGTCTACACTTCCTGTCTCCTTAGTGGGCGTGGTCGTGATTGCTTGTTCATGTCAAAACACAACAACAATACAATACAACACTAAGTACAGTTTCAATTTACACCCGATTTTGCTGCTCATTTTAATCTGCAACAATAATGGTTTTATTATGCAAAGAAACACAACTTTTATTTCAGTTTTAACTTTTAATTCATGGCTGCATGTATACAGTAGGTCCTCCAATCAGAGAAGAGATCTGTGTTGCCAGATCTTGCAAGAGTTTGTTGCTGAGACAGTGACAGGTGTTGAATAAAGTTTTTTTCCTGATTTGTAAATGACATCGTAATGTCAGAATGTTCAGAAGATCTGTGGCTTGTGAAAAATTGATCCAAGTATTGCTCTTGACTAATTATGAACCACAACTGTTTTTCCCTTCCTTTCATACCGAACTGTAATGTCCCTTTGTCACCTGATTTGATTTGATTTATTTATTTATTTTATTATTATTACATTATTATTTTCTATATTTTGTGGCATTTATTCTTATTTGTTTTTCTTCACCATATATTTCTAACTGTCAGTTGTATTAATGCTGAATGTGTAAACCAATGTTGTGCTGAGCTCTTTGTTGTTGTTGTTGTTTTTGTTTAATTGAAACTCAATAAATGAAAAAAAAAAAAAAAAAAAAAAAGCTGATAACTACCAACTCCTTGAGCTTTCTGTTTCCCTGGCAAAAAATGATTGATCCAATATTTATTTCAGTGACTATGGGGAGAAAGAATCAGTCATAATCCGTCATTTCTGTAATTTCTGTCTCTGATGTAAAATCCTTAAGACGGTATCAGGGGTCTTTACTCCTCCACTCACCCGTCCACCAGCCCCTGCTTCTCTATCAGCCTCTGTGCTTCCCTTCTGGACACGCCGCCATGAAACCACGGCTGGATCTTGTGGATGGCTGCGAACAAACAGAGAAAAACACAGTGTGAGAAAGTGAGGAAGACCACAGTACGAAGATACAGAAGCAGGACTCTGCCTCCTCTCACGTGGACTTACAGGAAGGTCGGGCGCCAGAGTTGAGGTTGGGCAGGCTGCACCTCAGGGCTTCTCTCCTCTGAACAGAAAAAGGTCAGACAAACCATATCAGACATTTCTGGAAGCTTTTTAAAACACTGCATCTTCCCTCCTTATAGAATAAGACCATTTATTACAGTTTGCCCACCGTTCCTCACTGCAATAACAAAGTTTGTGTTTGTTAACACAAACATATTTAACAGCTAGTTTCTTCTGCTTCTGTTCACTGGCTTCAAGGTGTTTTTCATTAAATTGGAAATAAATCCACTTTTCTCTGAAAGCCTCATTAGATGAGTTTTTCTTTTAAACCCTTCATACCTTTTTTTTTTAAAAAACTTCAAATTCTGCCTTCAGGCCTCCATCATTTGTTTATTTCAGTTTTTAATATTGCTTTTCTCTCTCTCTACTTTTCCTTTATTATTGTTGTTCTCTCCACTCAGGTTTGTTCCTGTTGTGGTTATAAGTTTAGCTTTGTTGATTACAGACTGATGTCTCGGATAATTGTCACACTGATGAGTTGAATAATTATTCTATGTGCCATCATGTCTGAGGGCTGTCATTAATGCTGTACTTGCTTTTGCTCGTTAGTACATAAACTAAACCTCTTTATTTCTGTTTTCATTGCTCCCTCTCTTTTTCCCTCCCTCCATCCTCACCCTCCAAGCTTGTCCCTCCTCCCTCTCAGCGTTCTGGGCCTCCGTTGGATTCTGGATGACCCGTCCTCCGGCCTTCCCTGAGAAGTCCATGGCCACCAGGCTGGCCTCCGACTTTGACTGCGCGCACACACACACACACACAGTTAATAAACCAGCATTAATGTGAGATGACACTGCAGAGATGACTTCCCAGACTCCTCCTCTACATTGCATCAAGTGTCTGATGAGCTCACTTTGCCATCTGTGAGCTTGGTTCCTTCCAGGCTGCGTGGGGCCATCTTCGACAACTGGTAGTTACACTGAAGCTGCTTCCCATACTGACCACACACACACACACACACACACACACACACACACACACACACACACACACACACACACACACACATATTATTATTACTAATTATTCTTTGATTTTACTGTCTGCACTTGCACAAGAGGATAAATAGGACCCGAATTTAAAACTTTTAGAGGATATAATCAGATTTTTTGCCAGATACTGATCAGCTAATACAGTAAGAGAGAAATCAATTGTTTCATGGTGCATTAGAAAAAATATTGATGTAAAACCTTGAACAATCTGAAAGCTGATGTCCAACAAGTTCGTGTCTGTTCGTTCTCAGCACACAGGATCTTCAGGTCCTGAACACGGACAGGGTTTCTGGAAGGCTGTGCAAACACACACACACACACACACACACACAGTTAATGTGAGGGCGCATCTTTCATTTCCAAGTTTTAACTTAAACAAAATAATTTAACACAAAGTACTTTTCAAAAGCTTTTTGAACAGTTTAATCAAATTGATCCTGTGGAGTTTTTTGCTATGGAGTCATCTTTTAAAATGTGGATCAATGATTTGTACATTGCATACACACACATGTGCATGCAGGCAACACAATACACAATCCTTCCACTGATCTGTGTGGTGGTAACAAAATATAGAAATGTAACCAGCAAAGGCAGCGAAGAAGAAAACTGAAAACAACCAAATATGGATGCAACAATCCTGGATTTAAAATACTCACTAAATACTAAAAAGTAGCTTTACAAATATTATTTGAAGAAAGAAATGTATTCAACATGTCCAACAGACCCTCAGGACACACACACACACAGGGCGTCTCTGACTGGCAATAGAACCTGTCAAATCAGAGATGACACTAGCGTCTTATCACAATGAAAACATTAAAACTGCACTAATCAATACTTGTTTTAAATTAACAATTAATTAGATGATTAAATGAGTAATGTTAAAGTGAAACCCTGTAGTTCCCCTCAGTTCTACAGAGCTTTTTTAGCCTCTTTCAGCTCCGACCGTGAGTAAAACCCGCTTTAATTAATCAATTTCCAGCCACAGCAGGAAGAAAAATCCACTGTCCATATTTCCCTCAGGAGCTGGTGGAGACCAAACACGGAGCTAAATGAAAGGGAACACTGGACTGAAGGCGACACAAAAACATTAATGCTGCACTTTGTCAGCTGGATGTGTAGATGAGCAACTGTTTGCTACACCTTAGCCACAAGAAGAATACTAGAAAAAGGATATTTCAGTAATGTGTTCGCAGCTCGTTGTGCAGCCAAGAAAATGTATCAATACAGTGTTAACATCACATCATTTTTTTGGACCTTTTTGAAGGTGGAAAGTGACATAGATTCACTTGATTTATAGATTTTCTGGTCAAAAATGACATTTTTTTTTTTTTTAAACCTGAGCTCACTCTGTGGCAGCTGTGAACACATCAGGTGTTATGTGGAAATGACTTTCTGACTTCAGAGGAACCATAATGACATACAAATTAGAAACGGATGTCTTCCAGACAGAGCGACAATTTCCAATGTGATTTTCTGCTTTTAGCATGACTGCGACATAAATCTACTGCACAGCAGCAAATTACTGGTAAAGTATGTTATTACTGTGTGTTAGAGAGAGTCTGAGTTCCTCCATCACTGTCAGCCATGCAGAACCCACAGTCATTTCTCCACGAGCTCAGACTGCTGCTGTGTGAGTGAGAAGTGAAAGGAATGACATGAATGCTACAGGGAGGCTTTAGCACGCATGCATGCACACACGGACGCATGCACACATGCATGCACGCACGCACGCACGCACACACAAACCCTCAGTTCAAACAGTTCTCTAACGGTTCCCTACACCATGTTCTGTCTGGTTTGAGAACATTTTCGTGTCTCCTCCTGTCTTGGTTCATCTCTGAGGACGTGGTTACCTTGATGCAGAAGGTGAAGTCTGCAGGTGCTCCGTACAGTTTACGGCTGTTCACCACAGTGTACACGTTCAAGTCCTCCAGATCAGCCACATACTGCAGGTGCCGAGGTTCCTGGGAGCCAAAACACAGAGATATATAAGAAAAAGGTACACAGTCAGGGTTCCCGCTCTTTTTCTGGGACATTTACAGTGATGATCGAGCTCATATGAAAGACAGGAATCACACCATACATAAACGCAGTCTACACTGGGTTATACTTATCTTTGAAATCACCTCTTACATGTTTAATTGATTATGAAATTATGACAAATTGATCGCATGAACTCTGTCAAAATGTATCATTATTATCATCATTATTAATTTATAACCTGACTAACCTGACTCGCCCCCTGAAACCTGAAAACAACAACGATATCTCAGTAACACCTTGACGGAACTTGGCACAAACAGTCGCTGGGGACTGAAGAATGACCTGGGTAGATTTTGATGGCTAAAGGTGAAAGGTCAAGGTCACACTGACGTTACAAAACAGGATTTTGGCCTTGTAAACACAATATCTTGAGAACTCCTCAAGAGAATCCCTTCTAATTTGGTACAAACATTCACTTGTCAAGGACAAACTAATTAGATCCTTGAAGGAACTTTTTCACATTTGGTAAAAATGTTCACCTGGACTCAAGCATGAACTGATTAGATTTTGGTGGCTAAAGGCCAAAGGTCAAAGTTCAACGGCATGGTGACCTCACAAAACAGGACCTTGGCCTTGTGAACACTATACTCCTCAAGGGAATCCCTTCTGATTTGGCACAAACATTCACTTGGACTCAAGGACAAACTACTCATGGTTAATATGGTTAATACTTTATATGACTCTGGATAAACAGGGATGTAACCTGAAACTAGTCTGAGTGGCGGAGGGATACAACCATGAGGAGGTGATTATAGTCCTTATTAATTATATGAACCATTGCTGCATGAACACCAATAACTACATTAGTAGACTACAATTTTCCAGGAAGGAAACAGGAAGTGACGTCTTTAACGAGGTTAATCACACCACAAAAATCATCCAACCTGCACACACGTGATGTAAACTTCAGGCTGCGTTCACAGCATTGCCAAACAACAGCCTATTAGTCATCTACAAACTCGCCTACCATTTGAAAGTCAACATGATCCTGAACATTTGACTTTTTCTCTCATTTTCCATGTGTTTTCCCTGACTGGAAAACTGGTCAACTGTTTTCCACTTTTCCAAGACACATGGGAACCCCGACAGTGTGCACAGTGTGAAAAATGTCATTTATCCCTTTAAGGTCTTCCAGGTGTCTTCCTCTGTTCTGTTTTATAACATGGAAGCTGTAAAGTTCAGTAAAATGATGAAAAGCTGAACAGTAAAGTGGACTTGATTTGCTGACCTTGGATGAGCCCTTGGTGGAGCAGTAGAGTCCGGAGCGCCGCAGGAAGAAGTAGACCTTCTTCCAGGCCTTACGGCTGGGTTCTTTTACATGCAGGAAGCCCTGGATCTCTGGACACGTCCCAGACCTCAGCAGGTTCTGCAAAGTACACCAGACTCATTATTTGCATTTTGTTTTTCCAAAAAGAATCCATTAATTTATTTGATTATTTTGAATATTTAAAAGAAAACAGATGTGTTACGACCTTGAGGTTGTAACAAGGGGAAAAGACCATTCACAACACGACACCTCTGCAGTTTAAACAATTTATCTGAACTCACTCTTAGGGATTGAGGTGCATAAATTGTAGCTCATTTGCATTTTCTCCTCATTTTTCTCAGTTGTAATCATTGTAAGACACTGTCTGCTATAAAACACACTTCAGTCTCATTTTGCTGTAGATTTTGTAGATGTAGTGACATAAAACTGGCTTTAAAAACAGCCTGAACAGATCTAGTGCTGAAACACTTAGAAGATTGATGAATTAGTCGATGCTTTACCTGAATGAGCTCTGATGATGTCATCCCCTTGCTGACATCGGCGCTGTCGGAGATCATGCTCTCTGGGAAGAAGAGCTGAGAGAGGAAGGAGAGGGTTCGTCATTAAAACTCCTCTGAACGAGAGAACACTCATTTACAAGACACAGAAGCTGCTTCTGCTGCTGCCACCTGCACTGCATGACTCTGCTTTGGACTGTGATTATCTTGACTAAAATCCAATGAGCAGGAATTATGCTCCTTTGTTTAAGAGGCAAAATTATAATGTAACTACGTAACTATTTTCCACTTCTCCTGTGTTTTATTTGAAGTTGATCCATAAGAAGATAAATTTGTGGTTTTAAGAACCAAAAACCATCTCAATGTAATTTTACATCTCCTCTCTCAGGCTTCTCTCTGTAGCTCTAGTGACAACAGGTCAGTGAGCCAATCAGAAGAGAGGAGGCTCTGAGCTTCTCTTCTGATTGGCTTACTGTTTTCTGAGTGATCCAATAAAAACATTTAATAGATTTCAGGTAAACACTCAAAGAAACCAAATCCTGCAAGGTTAGATGGTGGGTCCAGGTGGGCGGGGCTTGGTGCATGGCTTAGAGCGGTGACTGCTTTGTTGTGACATCACAAAGTTCCAGAAGTCCTGAAGGCTTGTTTTAAGGCTCAGTTTCTGAATACAGGCTGTGTGCATTTCTCTGTGGACTGAGGCTTTGATACTTTCACAGTATTAAAATAGAACCTAGACCTGATCTATAATCAAACAACACATGGACATCTACCTTTATACAAAATGGGACCTTTAAGTAAAGTATCAGTCATGCAAAGTAAGAAACAGGCGTCCAGTCTGGAGCGAAAGGGAGATCCTGCTGCTGATTTTATTTGCATATTCATGTGAAAATGGGTGAGAGTGTGCAAATAATTCTTGTTCCAGCCTCTCAAATAAAAGAGCTTGTTGCTTTTCCCTGTTTTATATGATTGTAAACTGAATTTTATCGGCTTTTGGACTGATAGTCAAAAAAACAAGACATTAAGGCTTTACTTCAACCTCTACTATTTTTTGACACTCAATAAACAAATGATTAATCAAGAAAATAATCAGCATTTCAATTAAACATACGGGAAGTTTAAGCCTCACTTCATGAGTATAATGTGGCAGATCCCTGATCAAATTCACGTTTGTGCCTTGTGGAGGCAGTGTGGGCAAACTTTACAGAAAGAGGCACCGTGGGGGTGGCGGAGGGGTGTGCCGGTGGGAGGTTAATCAGAACCAGTTTTCAGAGTGAACTGTCATCTTTGTTTAACAGCACAGGCGACAGACCAGATCCAATGTAATGAAATATCTGAGGCATTAAGTCAGCGTGTCTGCACCAGCACGCAACCTGCCAGTCATCCGGGATCAGTAACCACCGTGACGTCAGGCTTTGTCAACATCTGCTGTACCAACATGTTTAATAAAGAACATGAAAATCCTCCTTGTCCCTGGCTGGAGGTGTTCTGTTATATAAAAGCACAGGAGGGATGTGCGTCTTAAACCTCACTGCTGTCTGTTATTTAGGGGAGTTTGACTTGTTACAGGTTGATGAGCAGCGTACCACTGGTTTCCTGAAGAACTCGTACTTGGCGTAGTTTTTGCAGAAAATGAGCCTTGTGTCACCCTTGAGAGACCAGGTCGCCTGAACCTCCAGCACAACCTCGTGGTCCTCCAGACATCTCTCTGAGGAGCCAACAGAACATGTGTGAAAACTGACCGTTAAATCTGTTACTTTAAAGCTTCAGTTTTGTACTTTAAATTCAGTTTTAAGGCGCAGTCTTACCCAGACCGAGGGTGGGGTGGAGCTCGAGGAGAGCCCAGTTCTCCTGGTCGCTGCAGTGAGCCGTCTGCACCAACATGTGACACACGTCTCTGGCTGTAGCTCTGCGAGAAACCCACACCGACCTGCTGTAGCTGTCCTCCCCGTACACCTTTATCAGCTGATGGAGACACAAAAGTGGAGGAAGAATAATTTAGAAGCATTATTAGAAAAACAGACTTTAAATATCAAAAGTTTCATTATTCACTGCAGAAAAATGGCCCCTGTCAGTGTATAATATATAATGTAATTACATAAATCATGTTTTTTGCAACCACTGCACAACTTCAACATATGTATGTGACTGAGGTATTTCCTTGTTTTCTACTTTTTACTTGTATAAGAAGGATTATTTTACCCAGAATGAAAATGAAAAGGGAAAATGGAAAGTAAGAAAATAGAAAGTAGTGAATAAATAACTGTAGTTTTAGTACTAAAGGATAATCTCATCATAATTACATTTGACAAATTTGACAAGGAAAACAGAAATTCTCAAATTAGGACCTTAAATGGAAAAGTAAGTAACTACAAAGGAAAACAAAAACATCTAAGAAATTGAATTATTAAGATATAAAATTATTTAGGCTGCAACTAGTGATTGTTTATATGTTCAATTTATCTGTAGATTATTTTGTCTGTAAAATGTCTGAAAACAGTCAGAAAATCCTCATATTTAAGAAGCTGGAAAACGACTAAAACAATTATTCGATTATCAATATTAATTAATTAATTTTCTGTTGATCGGCTAATTGATTACTGGACTAACTGTTCCATTTTCAACTTGGTGGGTGTGGGACTGGGAATATTTGATGATTATTACTGACGCATTGTACAAACATTGAGTTTGTTTGTTTGTTAATTTTATACCTTTAGGTTGTTTAATCTATAACAATACAAACTGGTCACAGGTGACCTGATTCTGTGAAGGAACAGCGAACCACACCTGTGAGATAAATGTTCTGGAGCAAAAAACACAATATTTTCCTCTGAAATTTAGTGGCGTGGAAGTGTGACCCTATTCTCCCATGAATTTACTAAATCTTAAATATATTTGTCTGAAGAGTTGTATGAAAGAGATGTAATCTGAGACTGAGTGTCTGAATATGCAACAAACATCTCACAGCTGGTTTTGGTGTTGCATCAACATCGGTATGCTCAAAACAGGAAGCCAAAATGTGAGGCCAAGAACCTGTCAGCTGTGTTGCAGCGCAGACGCTGCCACACTTTATTTAATAGCCCTTGACACCTAAAGAGAAGGCCTTTCAAATTCGTGATAATTTTAAACCAACACCGGGGCGAGACGTGTTTTTTTCTTAATCTCATCCGTTTTTTTCCTCTTAAGGTGAACTGACATTTCAACACAGGGTTGGTGTCTAATTCTCCATGTCCTGAGTCGTCTGGTGAAAGAAAGAAATCGACCTTCCTACATCCTCCTGGTCTTTTCTGTGTGTGTGTGTGTGTGTAAGACTGTCTGTGTCCGTGATGCTGCTGAGGTGAACCGGGTGCAGGTTATTCAGGGGTCAGGACGTTTCTCAGAGCGTGCGACTGTCTGACACGCCGTCTGGATCCAGCCAAAAGAAAACAAACCTGCCCGACCAGAAACCTGCGGCTGTCAATCAGCACGCCCGGACTGGTCGGGCGAGTGCCGGCATCAGTCGGGACAAAATAATGGCTGAGTATAAACCAGGAAGGCTCGTGGGGGAGGGACATTCCTTCAGTGGAAACCCCGTAGTTCAATATCCGGTCAGTCAGCTTTGACTCCTGAGTGTTTTTTTATTAAAGAGCAGGGGAGGCAGAGGAGAATTTGTTTCTATTTACTCAGAGCAAATTCAGCCTCTGAGCTCAGGACACAAAACTAACAGTGCGTGACAACGGTGGAGATTAGATCACATACTGAAAAACTCACTCACATCATCTGCACACAATCGAAAATGGAGACAATACTCCTGAGACTTCTGGAAACACTGTTGACCTTGTTTTATTTTGAAAACTCCAGGGTTGCGCTTTAGTCTGGACATCTGCTCGTCAGTCATGATGTATCCTTCCCTGATTCGTCACACTCCTAACATGACACCCTTTTCCCCCCCCCATGAAAACAACAATTCCCAGTCTGTGTTTTTTCCATCACCATGAGCACATCATACTCGTGTTACTTTCATGAACAGTTCTTCTCTCTGGTCTTACCCTTCACCTTTGCTGTTCCTCATTCGTAGTATTTTCTGCAACTAAACTACCAACTGCAAAAAAAATTATTAGCTCCTGCGATTTGGATATTACACTTGGCCATATTGTGATTTCGATTTACATTTCGATTAATTGCGCAGCCCCGATGGACAGACATTATTTCTCATATGGAGCTAAAACACACGTCTGGACGGAGATCACTTTCGTTTTAAAATGCTGTTTCAAAAGGTGATGGATGGAGTTGAGGTAATAAATAACTCATTTTATACTTTGATTGTTGCTTATTTAAGAATATTTAATGTCATTAACAGCCCCAGAACAAAAGTACACAAAAGTATGTGGACACACCACTGACCATATATTGTAAGTACACACCAATTTTACAATTAACCGCAGTATGCGAAGGATTTGTGAAACTAGGACATTAGCAACTTTTAATGCGGACAGGGGTGTTCACATACTTTTAACCAGGGCTACACAAACCAGCTCCACAGCTGTCCAGATGTGCTAGAAATAATAATATTAATGATTAAAAAAACAAAAAAAAACAGATAATAATGATAAAAACTAAAGCGTCAGCCTGTTCACTTCCATTACTGTACATTACACACCAGGGGTGGGGGTGGCACAGTGACGTGCTGCTGTGATAGCAGACATGTTTACTCTGACAGTGTTTGGGAGTCAAAATAAGACAGCGCAGGCATGGCAACACATCTCACCTGTCACACACAATCACAACCAGCCTTCTCCTACAGTATTCACAAAACAGGTTAAGACACATTTAGAGGATCCACTTGCTGATGCCACCTGTCAGACCCTGAGTATCTGTGCAGGTGTGATGGGATTAACGGAGTTAGATGCTCTCATTTGTCCAAACAAAAACTTCTTAAGGGATAAAGCTGGCGTTAGTCTATGTTTTTCTCACATCAGCAAATCCCACGAGACCAGAAATGTGTTAATCAGTTTCCTAACACTCAGACTTCTGTTGTCTGTGGATCTCACAACTGATTCATACTGAAGAGTTTCACTTAAAAAAAAAAAAAAAAAGAAAAGAAAAAAAAGGTTCAGTTGTTTCCTGTAACAGCTGAGCTCTGTAGTTTCTAGCAAATGATACTAAAACAGGAGGAAATACAGCATTAGCTGGGAACTATTTCAGTGATGGATTAATACACATCATCGCTGGTTTTGGAGAATACATAGAACTAAAAAATATAGAATATCAAAGGTGAAATTAGAGGAATCAAAATGTTGTGGTGACAGAATAATCAAAGGTCAAATCTAGAGTACGGGTCTCGGACTTGGACTCACATGTTTTTCACTTGACGGTGGTGGGAATGAACCAATGAGCACCGGAGACTTGGAGGGGCTGCACAGCTCTGGGAAGGGGTTGGGGATGGACGGGACAGAGGAAGAGAACGACTCCACTGCTTTCACCCTGAGAAAAAAAAAAAAAAGTAATTTTAAATAAACAAAAGTGATCAACAAGGTCAGAACCAGACACAATCATCTGAGCAGAAAACAATTATCTCATCATACAGTTAATGTGGAATATCGTCCCGTTAAAGGATAAGCCTGGTGACAGGGGTTGTGCCGATGGACGATGATATCGGTGAACGATGATCATCAGAACGATCAGCGATTGCTCATGCCTTTGCAAATGTCAAGAGGATATTTGACTTGTTTTCCCATTAATCTAGTAACTCATTATTTGTAGTGTTAAATTAATACTAAATTTAATTTGCGTGCCACAGTTTCACGTATACAACCGCAAATAACCGACGCTGCAACATGTGAGCACACATCACACTCCGATCATCTGACTGTAATGAAGCGCTGCTTGTTGTGTGTAGGAGCTGCTGTGATTTAAGAGCAGAGGAGACAGACACAGACACGTCATTTAGTTCAGTTTCTGATCATGCTGCTTTTTTTTTTTTGGCTCAAGTTCACACACTTCATTCATTAAGGCCCGTGTAAAGCCAGATGGGTTAGCAAACCAGATTTGGGGCTGAGTCTCTCACACAGGGCCGTTATGGTATCGAGAGACAAACTAACACACTGCTGAGTTGGTCTCTTGGTGGGATTTGTTGACGATAAGGAACATAATGGAATAACACCAGCAGTATCCTTTTAACTGTATCTGATTTTGACAATCTCAAACCTTTTCAAGTCGATACTGGGGAGAAAATTACAATTCTTTTTTTGTTGTTGTTGGTAATTACACTTCAAGTAGAAAATCTACCGAAGCATCAGAAAAAAACAAGCCGAGATTAATTAGGAGGCAACCCGTTGTTTCTGGTAAATTATGTGTAATTAGCCATGTTATATTAAACATTAATAGTATTAAATAATGAAGCTGTAGCCACAGGCCTGTTGAGAAACAAAGAAGCGAAAACAACAAAACCACAACTGTAGCCAACCACCCAGTGGCTGCAGCAGCAGAGCAAACACCGGCCCGCTCACAGGTTTACTACTTCAAGTATCTGGGATCAGTTTCGTCTTCACAGAAACATCAGATGACTCATGGCCTGAGGCTGAGTCAATATCCTGCACTTCTATTGACTCATGTCCCCTGTGTGTGTGTGTGTGTGTGTGTGTGTGTGTGTGTGTGTGTGTGTGTGTGTGTGCGCGCTGCATATTGAGCAACTCAATTAGCTTCTTCCCACAGTGACTAATGCCGTCTGTGCCTCTGTGCGCGGTCCTGTTGGTCATACCTGTGGGAGGTGATGAAGATGGGCTGGGAGCGGCGGACGGAAGGAGGATCCGCGACCAGAGGAGCCAGAGTCAGGGTGGAGCTCCCCAGCAGCGTCTCCGCTACTCCGGACTTCTCCTTTCTCTCCGAGCCCTCAAACACTTCTGTCCAGGGACCTGCCACCTCCATCATGATACCTGGAGGGAGTCGTAGGTCAGGGCAAGTCAAACATTGACCAAAGTGCTTTACAAAGAGAATAAATGATAATTATTAAGGTAAATAATAATTAACAATATCGATAAGTAAACTAAAAATAGTTTTAGTCTATTTGAACACCTTTACTTTGCTGTTACGTCACTTTTCATGCCTCCGTGCCGGTGACAGCCAGAGCCAGAGGAATATTGTTTTCAGGTTGTCCATCCGTCCCATACTCGTGGACGTGATATTTCAGTAACACTATAGATATAATAGATTTTGGTGGTCAAAGGTCAAAGGTCAAGGTTTTGGTCTTACAAAGGCGATATCTCGAGAACCCTTCAAGGGAATCCCTTCAAATTTACCACAAATGTTCACTGGGGCTCAAAGATGAACCGATTAGAGTTTGGTGCTGAAAGGTCAAAGGTCAAGGCCAGTGTGATTTAACAAAACACTTCATAGCCATAGCTCAAGACTTCACACAGTAATTTTGACAATATTTCACACAAACATGAATAATTAATATGACATATGACTCTGGATAAACAGGGATATAACCTGAAACCACAGGGAGGTGATTGTAGTTTACATTATTTTTTGTATTTATCAGTTGCAAACAGGGCTGGGTAATGAAACAATGATCACAATAACGATGACAACTTGATACGTAGCTGACGTGTGCAGGGCCAAGCAACAGCAGAACAAATTAGAAGCAGAACTTTGTTTCCATTTCAGAAAATTTCCTGTCATTTCATCCCTGTTCATATCTTCATATATAATAAATATATTTGATTGTTGGTCATTTCTCTTCTTAATTAATTCGATTAAAGATTTGACACAATAAAATTAACTTAAAAAAATTAAAAATACAAACCACTGAATAAACTGTAAGGATAATATGGCAGATGTACGGCCAATCTATATGTCTGATGGGAAATTCCTTCTCTGATCGATCGTGTGATCCTCTAACCACCAGGATACAGGTCCGTTGTTATAGCTGATGTGTCCTCATATATGATTAACTAAATAAATAAAAGGTTGTCATTCTCACAGAAATTCATGATGTCACAAACATTTACTTTTTGAAACTTCTCAAACATGAGAATTTGCTACTTTTCAGAAATTTTCCAACAATTTAAAAATACATTTTTAAGATTTTTTGCATTTTTGATGATCAGTTCACCAAAATAAGCCTTGGAAAAATTCAAACTGATAATGAAACTGTAAATAAAATCATGACATAGAAATTATTGTCTCTAAAATGTGAAATGAAAATAGAGGAAAATGCCAGTGTAAGGCAGAATCTGAATAATTTGTTTTGTTCTGGTTTATTTTCTTATTTATTCAATTTTTTTCTTTAATATCTTATTGAGGTGGTCAAGCCCAATTGTTATTGTAATGTTGTGTTCATTATTAGGTTTGTTTAGTGTGACCTAGTGCGTTAGCTTATGTTTATCATTTTGTTGTCTGGTTATTTAAGTCATATTTTTATTTAATAAAAATTTTTTTAAAAAACGCAGCAAACAGAGAATCTAAATTAAATTACTTAAATGATTATTAAAACATCTGCCGGTTAATTTTCCTGGTTGACTGATTCTAATCTTCGCAGCTCTATGGTGAAATAACCATGTGTTGCTGCCGTGATGGAGACTTAATACCTGTTTCACAAATCAGCTCTTGGTGTTTGTTCAGTTACTTTTGATCAAATATGTATTAGAGACCAAACGATCAGTTTCTGTTTGTGTCTGACATGTTCCACGTCACTTTCAGTATTTTTAAAAAAGTCCAGCTGTTCGTGTTGGTGCTGCCTACACAGAACACACTGTTTGTGTTTACTTTAATGTTTAAATGACAACATTAAAAACACACACGGTTGAGTCATACTTTCGTTACTCAAAATAGACTTCATGAGGCACTGAGCCAGAGAAAAACACACCTGAATGTCTCCACACCCACACACACACTCATGACAACACCTGCTGCTGTGTGTGTCATCTGAATATAAAGCACATTCCCTCCAGTTCAAACACTCACCTGCCGCTGAATGATGAAAGTTCAATAGTGTAGCCTGTATATTATGTATTGTCTCTACAAGTTCCTGCTCTGTTTGTACCATGTGACTATAGCAGAAGAAATTATCATTAAATTATTATTTATGTACATTTCGTGTTCTTAACAAAACCTCTAACTATCTGCAAAGCCCATAAAGTTAAGCTTCCAACTGTCAAACAAGCAAGTGATTTAGATTATATATATATATATTATATATATATTTTAGATTATATTACTTCTGTCCCATTTTGGGGGGGGGGGTCTGTGACCACTAATTAGTTTATTAATTTCTTAGGTACAACTAGATAAAAACTAATGCAGTCTAATACTACGGTGGCCCTGAGAGCTCAACGTACTGCAACTTCAGAAAACACAAACACATTCAGAAACCATCCTCATCAATCTGACAACACGTGCTGCAGATGCAGATACACACACACACAACGGAGGTGTTTCCAGGGGACTCTAAAAAATGATGAACCTGGCTGGGACTTCAACGCTTTGTGACTTTTGCAGTTAAAAGCAATGAACAACAAGTGCACATGGATGTATTATTATACATCTATTATAATGGTACATGCCAGTTGGGTTCATCCCTTTTGTGTCCCCTGGAAACACTTCTGTTGTTCTGTTGTGAGTATTTGCAGCACATGTGTTGTCAAACTGATGAAGATGTTTTCTGAATTTCCTTGTGTTCTGTCTGTTTGCATGTGTTTTCCTCAGTTGCAGTGCTTTGAGCTCTCAGGGCCACCATAGAGTGCACCAGTCCTGCAGAACTTCATCCTTCATGAAGGTTAAATTTTCAGTTTATGTTGAAACTGCTTTGGACTGCACTTGGTCATATTTCAAATTTCGATTATATTTCAAGTCGTTGTTCGGTCCCAGTGAATAGTTTTGGCTCATGTAATGCAGAACAGTCAATTTGGCTATTTTATATGTCATTTTGAACGCACATGTCATACTGTGAATATCAGATCAATATCCTTTTTTACATTGCGATATTTCAGCAGTATCACCCTACTGCAAAGGATGTCCAGCGGACCAGGTTAGTTATTATTGTTATGCAGATCATGTAGCATGTGATGAAGAGAACTCCTGGCAGCCTGCAGCTTTAGAGACGGAGATAATGCTTTGATCAGGCAGGGAGGCGGGTGGGAGTGGTGGGGGTGTGGGCTGTTTGGCAGAGGGGGTCTGAATATTTCCTTTCTTCTCCACAAACAAGAACACAGTGCCTGGACAGCGGTTCAATAACATCACCACAAAAACTCCGTGTGTAGTAGTTGGTTGGTTTAAAATCTCTGCACAACAGGCTGAAGATCCAGTTTTAAAGACCTGCGTGTGAGCAGGTGCACAAGTGTATAAAGAGAGAACATTATCAATATTGTCACCAGTGAATTCATGACTAACTAATCAACACTAGTATTCTCATAGTTTAATGTGAAGTGCAGTAGCTATATAATATAATATAATAGTAAGATTTATACCTCAAGAATCTACAAAAGTGCAAAATTATTTAAAATGATCATATTTTAAGATTTACAATAATATACAAGAGAGAAAAGTAGCTAATCCTCACCGTTGATAAGAAGAAATGTGTGAAAGTTTGCCATTATTGTTTATTAAATGAATAAATGATTGATAAATCATCCATGTTGCTTCCAATACATTTTCTGCCAACAAATCAATTAAGCCAGCAACTTAATTCAGGGCTTCAATTAGTGATTACTTTTGTTTATCAATTAATCTGCCATTTATTTTCTTGATTAATTGTACAAAGTGTAAGAACATTGTGAAAAGTACTGATCTCAGTCTCTACATGGAGGCCAATGGGAATCCCAACAAACAAACAAACAACAACAACAGTAAAAAACATCTGTCATAAATTCTTTAAGCCCTTCAAGTATGTTGTGTTAAAACCACAAAAAAAGAACAGTAGGAATAAAAGTAGAAATTAAAAAGAAAAAATTAAAACAACTTGAATAAGTAGTTGTCAAAATAATTGCTGAATAATTAATTTTCTCTAAATTGACTGATTAATTCTAATTAGATACCAAAAGCACTGTGTTAATCTATAACAAATACTACAGTACAATACCACTGTACTGTAGTATTTTTTTTTGGAAGTAGGCCAGTGATAAGGTTCCTACTGAGAGATAATATTACACTTGCTGAGGGAAGAAAACACTTGTTATCAGACTTACCAACCGCCTCACTGGGTGCTAATAACAGTGTCCTGGTGTGAAGGAATACAATTTCACTAGTCGACCTTAGACCCCTTACATCTTATGTTAAGAAAAGTTAGATTACTGTGATTCCACTGGCACATTCAGTCTCTTATCTTACCTGTAAACTAAAGGTGGAGAGGGCCAGATTTACAACTTACTTCTGGTAGTTTTAAAGGCATGATATCTAAGATGGTGTAGGCACGGCGCCAAACCTCATACTGAAACTGAAGAACATGACTCCCCTGTCCTCAACAAAGCTCTGTCGACGAAAACACACTTTTATACGGTTGGCACTAATATAGTGATAAATTCGGCTAACATCGGCTAATCCCACCTTATTGTACAGTCTTTATTTTCGCGGTTAAATCCAGCCTGCACCTGTTTGGACTAGCTTGTTAGCATCACCGGAAAAAAACAGTAAAAACCTACCTGTAAACTGTGTCTGGTCACTAGGCGGGTTTCAGCTGTCAGCCATCGTCTCCACTGCAGATGTGATGCTAAGCTGTGAGTGTGTGTATGTGTGCGTTTGTTTTTCTTATGTGTGGCACACAAAACAAGATGCCGTGCCACTACAACTGAGTGCCAACAACAGTATCTGAGGAGGCAGGGAGGAGTCTGTCCGTCAGGTGTGCACTGTGGCCCCGCCCACCTCCCCTCACTGCGACCGCTGGAGCCGGATGTGGGTTTAAAAGGGCGGTAGGTTCAAATATGTGTACAGCTTCTTGGTTCATGTACAAGATAAGATATGTATAATAATTATTGATAATTGAAAAATTAGATGTTCTTATATCATTCATATCATTTCTCAATTACACTTAGAGTATAAATCAGAAATAAATGCAGCTGAAACAATAGAAAATAATAATTTTGATCATCATTTTTTCATTTTTCATGCAAACAAACAAAAAAAAAACAAATACTTGATAGTTTTTTGCTTTTTCTTCCATTTATTTTAATTGTTTTATTCTTAATTTTAATAATTTTGAGTTCAGGCTGTTAAAACAATATTCCCTGTAATTTTTACAAACCAAAAAAATCAATTGATTGAACTTTGCTGCACCATTTTTCAGGAGCATTTTTACTTTTAATATGTTCAGTACGTTTTCCTGATTATACCTCCTACGTACTTAATTTTACTTAATTACCAAAACAGCTGCCAAGTCTTTTACATTTTTGAAGAAGGAATTTCAGTGTGGTATTAGTAGTTTTGCTTAAGGATCAGAGTTCTTCCTTTGCCACTGTTGAATAATATGGACTGTGCAATTTTGTAGAGCTGGTGGTGGAAGAAGCACTCTGATCCTTTACAAGTGGAAGAGCAGTATTCAAAAGTTTACTTAGTATTATCAGCAAAATGTAATTTAAGTATCAATGGTAAAAGTAGCCTCTGACTGATAAATTATGACATTGTTTTGATCAGTTTTTTGATAAAATAATCTGAGAGATTAAAGGGTAAATTCATAAATATCATACACATCTGAAACATGACAGGTGACACTGCCTGCTTTTCTGTAATAGGTTTTATATTAGATAAGAATATCATGTTTTTAATGTAAAATCTTAATTTTGAAAGAAACCACAGCTGTCAGATAAATGCACTGGAGTAAAAAGTACAAAGTTTTACCCTGAAATGTGCTGGATTACAAAAGTAGAACAAAATACTCAAGTAAAATACAAATACACCAGAATTAAATCCAGTACTTGAGTAAATGTAACTGCCGGATATTCTACTTATAGGGAGGTAACAGATGAAAATTAACATTTTAGGCAAACTCATTTACAGTTTTCTCTTGAGCACTGTCCCTTTCAAATAATTGAATAAATTAAATTTGTTTTAATATTATAAAATGCTACTTTCACTGAAAATAATATGATACACAGCAGTTTTCCTTTCTTAAAATGGCTAAATTAACTTAGTTTATTAATTAGTTTTATTTTTGTTTTGACCAGGAACTACAAAATTACATTTAGCCACTGAAAACATGGAAACAGTAGTAAAGGTACACTTCTACCTGTGCCAATGATGACTATTTGTCTCCACCTAGTGTTTGAACCTGATAACCTGGAGACCAGCTTGTTTTTCTGCACTTGACACGTGCGCTTGCTTCTCTGACCTGAATAAAGTTTAACCTGCATGTCTTGGGTTCACTCTGGGTTAAATATTTACATCTTGTTCCCCCTCTGGTCGCATGAATACGCATCTAAGCAGAAATTAAAATGCAGACACTTTTATTGCAGCAATTATTCAATAAAACCGATTAGTGTTCTGACCTGGAGGCAAGATTTGAGTCCCTGCATGTTTTTGAAGGGAATGTAGTAGTGTCTGCAGTGCAGGGAAAACATGCAAACTCCTGCTCTGACACACTCGTTTGCCACATCTTAAAATATATATGGAAACTTTATCAACACTAACAATATGAAATTCAATGAAATCCCTCAGAATTGACAGGACTTCTCAGTTACTAATAGAGCCCTCTCTTTCTTTTCTTTTCTGTTTTCATTGTGTCTTTACAATACAGTTAAATGCAGATAAAACTGAAGTACTCCTCTCAACCTAGTCTTGGCATTATCATTATTTTTCCATGAGTTTTAATGCACACATTATGACGTTGACTAGGTCATGTTTCCTCACAGAATGAAATGGAGATGTTAATACATGTTTTTATCTCATCTCAATTAGATTATTGTAATTCCCTTTTGAACTCTCTGACCAAATCTTCCCTACAGTGCCTACAAACTGCTGCCAGGCTTTATAACAAGATCACACAGACGGTCACATATAACACCTGTTCTTACCTCTCTGCACTGGCTTCCCGTTTTTAGAATTTTAGAATCCATTTCAAAAATTCAGTGATCACTTTTAGAGCTCCATACGGCTGCGGAGGCTCATTCATCAGAGCTCACACTATGTCTGTCAAACATGAACTAACACAAAACTGTAAAAAATAAAATTGTCCTGCTGTTAATATTGTTTGTTTTATTTCACTCTTTCCAACCAGTCAGACTCCTGCATGATACCTGCGTGATTTGGATAAATAGTGTGTCAACCTATGCCCTTTGGAGCAAAAGCTTCTGGCTACATCCTGCATTATCAGACCTAACAAGAGCACAGATAAAATAACCAAACTTCAGACGCAGAGGCCAAGCTAATGCAGTTCAAATGATTTATTAACACAAAATCGAACAAGAGGCTTACTGGAGGCAGGGGCAGAGTGGGGGTTTGGATGGGGGTTGGGGGGTTGAACTGCATAAATAATACACATATTGTAGTATATCTTGTCCAAGATTTCTACGTGTTGAAATCATAACATTTGTCCAGTAATTTTCCTTAATATCAGAAAATTTAAGATAAGAAAATATAATATGAAATATAAGACAAAAATTCTACAATATTACAACTTGCCCCTAGAAACTGCATCATATCCTTTGCACTCATAGCATAGTGCAGCGTCAGTGTGCACACCTGCAGCTGTGTTTTCCATGCTACCTCCTCCTCGCCCGGTCTCATCAGCATCACTGGACTGACTCAGTTCTGAGGCTGCACAGGAAGAACAGGAACAACACACACATATGTTAAAAAATGTTTTATATTTTCAGCACTTGCATTAGCTAGCTCTTAATAAGACACAGTACAAAATTGCCAGCTAATACAAAGGCTGCCCAGAAACTAGAAGCTACACCAGCCAAATTAATATCACCTGAGCTAGCGCCTATCTACAGCACCCCTGCTTAGCATTTCATCTGCCGGGTCTTTACTGGATGCTTGGAATATATCTATCTATCTATATTTATTTTGGAACATTTCTCTGCATCCTCCTCCGGTATTTTTTTTCTGTTTTTGTTATTCTCACCTTCTCTGCGCCACCTTTCTCCTTTCTCTTTTTGCTGCAGCTTCCAAACCAGTGTCACCAGTGAACACACACTTTCCCTGGATAACACCAACATGTGTCCTGTTTCTCATTTGCCAATTAGCCCCAGTGCAGTTATGGCCTTGTCTTTGATCTCTTGTTCATCTATCTAATGTTTCCTTGCTTTCTGCTTATCTGCTTGTGTTCGGACTTGTTCCCTGTTGTCAGTGTGCACAACTACAGCTAGTTAATTTAATCTTTATAATCATTTGAAAATTTGAGTTAAATTGTGTCATTAGTGCATGAATTTGTGTGTTATGGCCAAAGATATGTTTTGTGAGCTCACACTGAAGTTGACCTTTGACCTTTGACCGCCAAATTCTAAACACTTAATCTTTGAGTCGAAGTGAACATTTGAGCCAAATTTGAAGAAATCCCCTCAAGGCGTTACTGAGATATCACATTCACAAGAAAGGGAAGGGACTGTGGAGTGGAGCAGAGAGAGAACAAAACTTATGTAACCTGGAACACAATGGGCACCACACGTGTTCCACATCACACCAGCTACCCATTGGCATCGGTTCCATCAGTTCTTATCTTTTACTATGAGGTCTTGTTTTATTTGCTAGCATGTTAGCTGATTCAACATGCAGGCCTTCTGATCTACCAATAAGAATTTTTCTGCCAACAAAAAATACCCTCGTGCAGTGGTTGGCACTGTCACATCACAGGTTCATCCAGGACCTTTCTGTGTGGAATTTGCAACTTCTTGTACCTGTTTTTGGTTTCCTCTGGCTGCTCCAGCTTCATGCCACAGTCCAAACACATGCAGCTTAAGTTAATTGGCAACTTTAAATTGTTCAAAGGTGTGGATGTGAGCGTGAATGTTTACTTCTGCATGTCAGCCCCTGTGATGGACTGGTGGCCTGACCAGGGTGTACAGTGGATATATAGATATACACACTGGGTGGCTCTAGCTCAGGTGGTAGAATGGGTTGTCCAGTCATTACAGGGTTGGTGGTTCAATCCCCAGGTCCTCCTGCTCCTACGCCGAAGTGTCCCTGGAAAAGACACTGAACCCCAAGTTGCCTCCCTTGTGAAACACTATGGATAAAAGCGTCTACCAAATGAGTAAATTTAAACATACAACACAACAGAGGAAGCTGCTCATTTAAAGGACTGTTCTATACCATTACTGTATAGGACACTGATCAAACCAGATGAACTTCTGGGTCTTATGTTGACATAGATTATTCAACACAAGCCATCATTACAAGAACAGAACAGAGATTTGACCTGAAATTCTTACACACAACGTGATCAAATATTTGCAAAATAAATGTCAAAGTACAAGAGTCTCACAACAGTTGCCCTTTAAAAAGGAAGCTGCAGCAACAAGCTCGAGCTTTAACACGGGACTCAAGCAGTGCAGTGATCCGTCTTCATCTCCTCCACCATGCTGCTATCGCTTCAGTGGTTGTATTTGGTCTTTTTATTCTATCTGACAAGCCTCGCAGACGTGGAGGCTCAGTTTCCACATGCCTGTACGACACAGGAGGCCCTGGACAGAAAGACATGTTGTCCCCTCTGGAAAGATGGTTCTCCTTGTGGACAAAACTCAAACCGAGGGATCTGTGCAGCACCTGCTAGAGAAGCCCTCACACCATTTGACTACAGGGTGGACTGGCCAAGCGCCTTCTATACTTATGTGTGTAAATGCTTTGACAAATATGATGGATTTGAGTGTGGTGTGTGCCTCCCGGGTTGGAAAGGACCCAACTGTACAGAACCGCACCTCGTGGAAAGGAAAGAGATAACAGATATGAATGATACTGAGAGGGAGAGTTTCCTCTCAAACCTGGACCACGCAAAACACAACACCAGCAACCGTTACATGATCCTTACCAGCAATGACACAACAGTGTTCAGCAACTTTAAATTTCACAGCGCGACTGTCTATGATCTGTATGTATGGTTGCACTACTATGCAGCAAAGAAGTATGCTGATACTGACGACGACGCTGCGCACCGGGGTCCTGCTTTCCCATTCTGGCACAGAGTGTTCCTACTCTTTATTGAGAGGGAGATCAGATTGCTCACAGGGAAAGAAGATTTCTACATTCCATATTGGGACTGGACCAGACACGCCAACTGCAACATCTGCACCAATGACTACTTTGGAGCAGTTGACCCAGATGGTCTTATAGACAAGGCTTCCCGATTCTCAAAGTGGAGGGTGAGATATCATTCCTCTTCTTTTCCACGTGTCTTCTTTCTCTTGCTCCGACTCATCTTTCTTTTCTCCACAGACCGCATGTGTTTTGGATGAAGGTCTTGGTATGATCTGCAGCCGCCCAGATGACCCTTCACCTGCACCTATTACCCGAAAACCTGGAATGGATCCAACTGCCGACACTCTGCCAAACATGGGTGATGTTAATGACACGCTGGGAACTGACAATTATGACACAACTCCATATAACAGCAGATCCAGGAACAGCTTCAGGAGCAAACTAGAGGGTAAATGACTTAACATGCATTATTAAATTATATTTCTTATTGAAGAACTAAGAAACTAAGAAAAAAACAAGGTGAAGAAATTTTAAATCAATTTAAATTGTGTCATTTTGCCCTCTGAGGTTTTGACATTCCTCGAGATTCCCGACACCTGCAGTCCTCTATGCACAACCTGGTCCACGATTACTTGAATGGCACAATGTCTCACCTCCCCACTGCAGCCAATGACCCCCTGTTCATGGTACACCACAGCTTCGTTGACAAGTAAGTCATGTCATTTTAATTTGTGATAAAATTCCCAGTTAAGGATAGATTCATATTTTTGAAGTGTATTTGAATTCAATACTGGCATGCCCATATGTACAATGAAAGGGTTATTAGCTGCTGTAATTGTTTCTCCTGCCATACTGGCCGCAGAGAGAGACACCGTCACAAAGCAGGTGATGTGGGGCAAAATCCACAGTCCTTGGTCAGTGTAAAAATGATCATCTGAAGCTCATATGAGGCTTTTGCAGATGAAGTGTGTATCTTCAAAATGTACAGTGTTTCCTTGGTAAATTATAGCAACACAAAGTAGGAAATTGACACTAATAGGAAAATAACCACTTGGTTTGTCTAACTTAAGACTGCTGAAGCCTCATATTAACTTTGATTAAACTTTGGAATGAAGTTTTTAAACAAAGTGAAGGCTTTGGATATTGCGCCCCACCGTAACTGCTTATGGAGGGATCTCTGATCTGATTATGAAACCAAAAAATGTCTCAATGTACACATATACACGTACTGTTTTAAGACAAATGTGGGAAAAAAAACATGAATTTGTCATGGTTCTCAGAAAAGGGACACAGGAGCATGACTCGGGAAGCAGACGTAAAAGTGAAGAGTCTAAAGTAAAGAGAAAAAAGGATAAACAAATCCAAGCAGATGAACAAAGTACTAAAGGTCAGACTGTGGCAAAATCAAAATCAAATACCAAAAAACATGACAAGGGTCAGTGCAGGCAGGCAAAGAACAGAGCACTGGAAAGATAAGGTACATGGCACAAAGACAATCTGGAAACAGATCAGCATGTATTCTAGGAGCTGATGACGGGACGGGGAAGGGGTGAGCAGGTGAGTGGGCAGGAGGAGCAGGCCAGGTGATTCTACTGGTGGGAATGTCAGGGTCTGAAATGAAAAAGAAGTGCATGTGCACACACAACTGGACTGATTGAATGAAAGGATGAATGAGCAGACTCAAACTCAAAACCATGACAGAACCTATCCTTTAACGTTTGAAAACAAAGATAAGTTAATGTTACAATAACAATGATTTATTAAAGACTTTTTACAATATTCTCTGTGCTTTATAAATGTGTGTCAGGCTTCTTGAAGAGTGGTTGCAGTGCCACAAGAATGCAAGCTACCCTGAGAGTGGTGAAATCCATAAAGCTCAGAGAGGGGGTGCGTTCATGGCCCCGTTCTTTCCTCTACGCACCAACGACTGGTACTGGGACAAAGACACATTGAGCCTGGGTTACAGCTACAGGGAACACAGCATCCCTCACCCTGGACTCAATCGCGGCGCCACAAGAAAGGCTGAAGGTGGAGAAGGTAGAGCTCTTTATAGTTTTATTTTCTGTGACACCTAACTCATGGTGGTACATGTGGGAAATTTACTTTTAATTGTCTAGAGTTTCTAGTGGAATCCTTCACTTTTTAACAATTGACCTGTTTTTGAATATTTGCTAATGCAATGTGAGAACGAACTGAACGTTCAGACCCAAAGTCTCAAATTTGCTCTGGCTGCCCAGCTAGGAACGCTGTTGAAGTTTGTGTGCACTCTGACAAAGACGAAATAGACGAGCTAGCAAGTTTGTCCAAAACGCTTGGTATTGCAAACTTCATTTAAAGGCCCCACAAAGCAAACAGACATGTCAACCTGACCAAGTAAAAACCTCATTAAATCTTGTTAAAGGAGCGAATGCTATCTGCTAATGCTGTGGTGCTAGTTACATGCAATTCCCTCCTATTTTCACAAAATATATTATAGGTTACACTTCACCAACTCACCAGGAACACCTACAATGTCACACACCTTCATCCATGTATCATTTATTTAAATTTTCATTTAAGTCCCTGCAAACAAAGAAGGGTGTGTCATAAAGGATGATGAAACCGGCCACAGCCTCTACTGCACTGAAGTTTTAGTGATGTCCCTCGCTCGTAAGGGCCTCAGGATAAAAGCATCTGCCAAATGAGTAAATGTAAATGTAAAAGTTCTCACGGTTGGAGTACTTTTACAGTCTGACTGGTTGAGGCGCTGGCTCACATGGAAAACGACTGACTTCTGGTCACTTCGACGTTCTTGATGCCTTCGGTCTGAACAAACAGTAAAGAAACTAGAAAACTAAATACACAAATAACGTCTGTCTCCTATGTCTTTGTGTTTGAATGCAGTCTGATTACAGGTGCTACTCCGTATGCAGAGTGGAAAAGAAGAATGGGAGCACTGACATCATCTTCTGTTGATGTCCAAGGTTAAGAGTGTATAGGCCAGCTATTTTATAACAGAATGTAATCGGACTTAGATGGGCTGGGTGTTATATAATCTATAGGTTACAACTAAAACTTAATTCAATAGGAGGGGATTAGGACTGATATGGTGATAGTTTTGTTCTTGTAGCTTTGCTAAAGAGTGGTGTGGAATACATAAAGGAGAGATGATTTCTTTGTTAAGATTTAGAGGTCTTGCACTTAATACTGAGTGTTGTGTGTAACTATACTCTCCATGATCAAGATAATAAAAGAGTATTTCACCTGATTCACCTCTGAGTTGAGAAGTATTTCTTAATCTAATTGAATTAGCATTATGTTTAAGTGTTTCCACTATTTGTTCTTTGTGCAATTCCTTAAAACTGTGGAACCGGTGTGCTCGGTCTGGGCTGGTCTGGTACTGGTCACTCGGCGGGTTTATGCTGTGAGCCATCGTCTTCACCGCAGGTGTAGGCTAATGCTAAGCTTTGAGTGTGATGTGTTTTTCTAAGGTGTGGCACAAAAAAAAGTGCCACTACAAGAGTATCTGAATAGAGAGGTGAGGCAGGGATGAGTCTGAGCGTCAGGTGCGCACTGTGGGCCGGGCCTCCCCCCTTCAATAGTAAGTTCCTGCAGTACCGGAGACTGCAGTTTCAGGACCGGACAACTCTTCAGATCCTACAGATTCAAGATTACATACTGTATATACTATATATGTCCTTTAATACAATAATAAACAATAACAATAACAAGGAATGTAAACAAATGTGTGCAACAAGTGGTCAAGTGGAGGACACTGGGGGGCAATGACACAGGGGGAAAGAACCTCAATAAGAACCAGAGAGAGACAGAGAGAGAGAGAGAGAGAGAGAGAATAAAAAAAGAATTAACATTTTACTGAACTGTAATTTTTCCTCATTTCATATAGGTTATCCAGTACATGATGTAAACCTCTCTGCATAGTGACTGGATGGATTTATTTACTTGACAGTACATGACAAAAGGTGATGGGATTATCTTTTATTCTGATAAAGCACAAAGCCAGGTACAGTGCATGAGTGGCTCCGTTTGCACGCCGTTATAATTTAATAGGCTACCTTAATGTTGCTAATATATATAGCATAGCCTCTAATGGTTCGTAAGACACTTCCTGCAGTAAGGGAGGATGCAGTTTCAGATCACATTTTCAGGACTGCAGTGTATTAAGACTAATTATATATAATTTCATTAATATAAATGTTAGATGGTTGTGTCAATAAAGTTATTAGTTGGCTACTCTTAATATATTTATATGAGCTGTCATACTCGCTTTCCGTTTACCGTGCATCTTCTTACCAAATGCGGTGCTGACGTCAAAGTTCAGGAGGCAGAAACCAGGGTCCTAGAAATGTCCTGAAACTGCAGGAACCCCCGAGCTACCCCCCCCACCACCACCTCACTGAGGCCGCTGCAGCCGGCCATGGGTTTAAAGGGGTTCAAGTACTTGTGTCCTTTTATTTTTATGATTACACCAGAGCTGACACACAGAAATTGCTTTTGATTATATCAAAATAACAAGAATAATTAGCCGTTGTAATATTTTACATTTCATTTTCTCCTTTACAATTTAGTGCGGGTGGTAACTCACTACCATGCATTATATACTGAGTCAGTATTTATTGGCAGTGGTGGAATATAACTAAGTACAATCGAGGTAATTGTACTTTGCATGAGTATTTTGCTTTCATGCCACTTCCTACTTCTACTTCACTATCTTTCAGAGGGTAATATTGTCCTTTTGAGTCACTGCATTTATCTGACAGCTGAAGTCACTGGTTACTTCACTATTCTTGCATGAAAAACAAATGGAGATTTAATCAAATTATAAATTAGACAATGAATGTGGCCCGAAACAAAAGAAAATGATGTTGATCATTATTAAGTCTTTTTTCATGACCATACCAAATACTTCATAGTTCCATTTCCCCAGATGTGAAGATTTGTTTTTGAATAATTTGGCCTGGACTATAAAATAATCAATAACTAAATATTATTCAAGAAAAAAATCAGGAAATTAATCCATACAAGTAGCTCAGAATTGTACTTAAATGCAGTACGTACGTGAGTAAATGTACTTAGTTACTTTACTACTGATAACAATTGAATTAGGTCAAACACTCACATTTGTCATTTGTGAGGATTTGCAGCTTTTTTTGGTTTTATTTCAGAGTGACTTGATGTTTGGGTTTTTAAGAAATTTAAACATGTCATCTTGGGTTTTAGGAAATTATGACTATTGATTATGATTATGATCTTTTACTACATATTATTTTGAGCGGATTTATTACACAACATTAAGATATGTTGTTTAATTCTATTTATAGGGAGACAACAGATGGCTCATTTAGTTTTCTCTTTGTTGGTCGGTGGGCACTGTCCCAATCAGATAATCAAATAAAATTGAATTTTTGAAAAATGTGTGTATTTTACTATAATAGAATACTACTTGAAACTGAAAATCACTGAAAATATATTAATTTTCTTGTCTTTATAATTTTTTCTTTTTAACTTTGCTTTGACCAGGAACTAAAACTACATTTAACTATTGAAAACATGGCAACGGTTGTAAAGGTACACGTCTACCTGTACCACTGATGATTATTTGTCTCCACCTAGTGTTTGAATCTGATTACCTGGAGACCAGCTTGTTTCTCTTTACTTGGCACATGCGCTTGCTTCTCTCTGACCTCAGTAAAGTTTAACCTGCATCGCTTGGGTTCAATCTGGGTTAAATACTTGCCGTGAATATTTGTTCACTCTCTGGTTGCACGAGGACACATCAAAACAGAAATTCAGACATTGAAGCAATTATTTAATGAGATGGATTCCAGTTGTACCCTGGAGGTAATATTTTAGTCCCTGCATGTTTTTTGAAGGTATGTAGTGTTGCAGTGCAGAGCAGGGAAAACATGCAAACGCACGTTTTCACACAGATCTCAGAATACGCTGATGTTTGGGTTTATTTTCTTTATTATTAATCTACTATTTTTTACTCAAGTAGTCTGTAAGATAAACTGTGAAAAACCATAGAATCTTGAGAGCAGGCAGGGGTGTCTTCAGTTTTGTTTAGTCTGAAAAACGGTAATTAAAAGACAAAAAGATTCATAAATAACCGTTAGTTGCAGCCATACAGCTGAGGTTGATGGGAGTGTCATTTAAAAATGAACTTCATACCTTCTCAAGCAGATATTTGAAAGAAGAAAAGTAAAGAAAAGAAAAGTCTCTTTCTCCACCAACTGTTGGATCAAATCATGTTTATTAATGTGTTCAGGAAATCCCCACAGAAACAGTTTACAGGGGAACTTACAGATTTACAATCATTCTTGACAGAAGTGCCAGCTTAACCCCCATGGTTCAACACTGAGGACGCCTGCTGAATCTCACGGCCAGCTAACTGCACACCCATTCCCCTTAACAGGTCTACCACCAAGTCCTTCCAGCCCACTGACGAGCTACTGACAGAGTACTTGTTGTGTTGGTCTTTTAGTCATGAAGTATGCAGCGCTATAATAAGAAGTAGTAGCCTGTAAACACCCAGACATTCGAACTAGGTTTCCTTTCTTCACGTCTGGACCGTTCACAGTTAAAGAGCCTTCATATTTGGTGCCAATCCTTCATCCCAACCAGGAACATTAGACAGCTGGATGCTTTCAGGTTTCAAAGTAAAACTGTCAACCGTTGGTGAGAAAAACCTCGTCTGTCAAAATCATACGCAGTTTAGGCCCTCGAGGATACACTACTTTCATATACAGGATTTGTCATACTGCTCAAATGCATTTGGTTCAGCAGTCATAGTACAAATAGAAATGCTAAAACTAGTTACAGAAAAAAAAAAACACATGTAACATCTCTTTAAGGAATAACATGTGAAGCTTGTGAATGTATCAGGACACCTGTCTCAGTTAACCGGCTGAAGTTTGTGAAATGCCCAACACCTTGTATTGACCTACATTAAGTAGGAACACTGTCAGAATGATTCATTACACTCAAGGTCATCTCAATTCAATCCGAGGAATTCAATGACAGCTACCAAAAATATCTGAAGACAAGAATTGCATATACTCGCAGATTCTAATTTTAAAGTAGATTTAATTTTTAAGATTGTTGGCTTGCCTTGTGCTTCACGGTCTCACTTAGTGGGGGGGAAGGTAGTGTTCATTGGAGAACCATTGTTAAGAATAATCTGTTATATTCCAATATAATAATAATAAAACAAACAGCATGATTTTCAAATGACACCAGAATGATCGAGGATGGGCGTTTATTCATTTTTTTTTTTTTACTTTTTCTGTTTTTTGATTTGCTTCGACCTGATACAGGTTAAGATGCAATTTACTGAATCTCTTACTGGTGGGTTGAGGTTTCAAAATCAAAAGAGGTTAAAATGAACATCTAGCATTCAGTCTACCTTGGGTGAACATTTCTAGTTAACATAGATATATACTACAGGGAGGGGGGAGGAGAGCTTGCACCCTTGCTCTTTCTTTGCCGTATGAAAACCATGCTTCCTCTGGAGAGTAAGGGTGGGGAGAAGGGGGCCGTGCAAGACTGAGAGTGGGGGTAGGCTGAGTGGGGCAGAGGCTGAGTTTGGTGGATGGAGAAAGGGGCTTGAAAACCAGACTGCTGATTCCACAGGAGGTGTGTAAAAGGCACGCCAGGGTTACTCCCAATCCCAGCCAACATACACAGAGACGCCTTCACACCCACACACACTCGCTGAACACACAAGGTACACACACACGCGCACGCACGCACGCACGCCCACACACACACACACAAGCAGCACAGGCTAGAGCCCCACTGACGAGGGGAGAAAGCAGGAGGGAGGGAATGAAGGAAGTTCTTGAAAGAAAGAGCTGGGGCTGAAAGGTGGGTTAGATGGGAGCGAAGGGGCCTGGATCCGGTGCTGCCGCTGTGTTGAAACAGAAAAAATAAACAACAAACAAAAATCAAAACTGGTGGAATGGATCATTTCTGGTTCTTCAGCTGGTTGGAGAGCCAGTCCAGGCCCTCGTACAAGCCATCCCCGCTGGTGGCGCAGGTGGCCTGGATGTACCAGCTGCGCTGGCGGAGGGCGTGCAAACCCAACTTGTCTGTGATCTCTGCAGCGTTCATAGCGTTGGGAAGATCCTGGGAGGAGAAGAAACAGTGTGTTATGATGCAGAATTGATATTTGACATATTACAAATGCTGATTAGGGCTGGATTACAAAAAGACAAAGATTAGTTCAGATTAATCGCAAATTTGCATTTAATTGATCCAATATGGATTCTTAAAATCCCAAGATCAACCTGTTCTGTCTTTTCTCAGTGGTTACTCTCTGTACATTGTTCAGTTTTAGCTGTACGGTGTGTAAAATATCTTATTTGTCGAAACAAAGTTACAACGCGCACAAAAAGGTTATTTTAAGTTCAAAAGTAACAGTAGACAATAGCTGCAGAGATGAGTAATTACAGTCTATGTGGACCTGCTGCAGTGACTCAGGACGGTCAGCTGACTGTGGCTATCTCGCAGCAAACCTAGAGATCAAATTTACAAGAGGGACAGACTGAAACAAGACTCTGCTCACTGATCTGAGCTCTGTCTGTGTTTGCTGAAGAGATATTTTCTCTGGCGGCGGGATGTGAAGCTGTTGAAGTCGAGTGAACAGTGTGTGGATTCTTCTTTGTTCAGTCTGTCCCTGTCGGGGAGCTAACACTAGCTAACAGCTGTCTGCAGATATCAGGCTGATGTTCAGTTTCTGTCCTGTCTGTGCTCAGTGATCATTACAGTGTATTTACATGAAGCATCTACTGACAACACGCATATTTATTTCTTAAAATATACGTGATGATTACACAAAAATAAATAATAAATATGAATCCATAATAATAAATACTTGATCCAGTTTTATAACCAGGAAATATGTTTAGCCTGCACTGTATGTTTAACATAATGTAATATTCAAGAAAACAAGTGTTGCTCACTGTTGAATGTAGAAGAAATGTATGTTTCCAGGATAAATTCTCACTGGTTTTTATCTGATGTAGCTGAATCATCAAAAATCAAATCAGGAGATCAGTGCTGATGTGCAGCCCTAATACAGATACCTCCACATCTACTATATCTCTATTTGCAGCAATTTAAAACAAAACAGATTCTCAATCTCAGTCTTGTGTCAAAAACAAACATTTGAAGATGCTCTAAGAAACAGAAACGTGACCTCACCTGTTTATTTGCAAAAACGAGCAGCACAGCATCTCTGAGTTCATCCTCAGCAAGCATTCTGGACAACTCCTCCCTCGCCTCGTTCACTCTCTCCCTGTCGTTGCTGTCCACCACAAAGATAAGCCCTGCATACAAAGACACAGTGCTGGGTTATGACCAGTAAAACATCATGACTGTTTCAGTTTGTCACATATCTGTGTTATTAGTTGCAACACAGAAATTAAGCTTTCTAATCGTTCATCATCTGGTTTCAAAGACTTTGTTCCATTAATAATAAATTGTGTCGAAATTGTTCCTGCTGCTTAATAAGTCTCTTTGACCTGATCAAAGTCAAAGCCTCATATAATGATATGTAATGGATGAGCGCAGCCCCAAACTCTGGTTCTAACATGGCTGTTATTTCAATCAATAACCCAAAACATTTGAGGGTCACACTGATGAGTGAGCTCAAGAAAGTTGGGTACCCTGCTAATTCAAAAATACTCAGAATGTGTAACTTGTTAACTGCAGGTGGTCAAGAGTGTGAAAATCTCATCAAAACAGAGGATGACAAACACTTGACTTGTGGTATCTGAGTTTAAATGCAGTTGAAATAATTACTAATTTCTGCCAAGTCATTGTAAGACTTGCTCCTATGAAAAGCAGATGCTGCGAGTTTTGTCTTTGACAGCTGATGGCAGAGTTTTGATAGAAGTGATTGGTCTGCAGAGATTCTACAGTTTAGCACCACGTACGGTAAGAGGATGACTATCATGAAGACTAATGAGCCATGAGGATGCCCTGGGCTCTGTGTCAATTCACTGTTTTTCAGTCTACATTTGGCAAACGTTTCATCATCCATGTAGCTCACTAAATGTGCAAAGCAGTTATTTTTGTATCACTGTAAGAGCTGACGCTGTGGTCACATGGACATCCCTAGCCTGAAAAGGAGTTGGCACTTGCTTGTGTTGCTGCACATCTGCATCTGTAAGCAGCACCAGACTGCAAAATTAGAGAGGCTCTCTGCTGTAAGCAAGATAGGCATCGATACTCAATGAAATCAAGAGGACTGATACCACAGAGGGTTTTCTCCTTTGTTCATGTGGTAACCAAACAGTGTGCTGGTAACATTTTTACTGTGTGTACCACTGACAGAGAATTTGACCGACAGTCAAACTGCCTCCTGCACTTGTAGCTACTCTGACATTGGATTATGCAGTTTGGAAAGGTCGATCCTGAAGATGAGAGCCAAATAGTGTTTGGTGAATCATACATTTTACAGGGAGAGAGAGAATGACAATCCTAGTGCACACTGACAGTTTCACATGTTTTCAAAGATTTTTTGACAGATGTCTATGCTCTTTGCACCCGCCTTTCTCTTAGTAGAGCAGTGGTCCAATGTTTATTTTCCTTGTGACCCCTTTAAACAAAACAAGCTACTTGTGAACCTCCATCAAAATGAATATGGAAACAAATTAGTAGTTCAACCAAAAGGTTATTTTTCTGTCCTGAATTATTTCATTTGAAGGATTTTAAATGATTAAAGTGTTTAGTATTTGACACAAGAAATTACAGAAAAGCCAAATGCTTTATCTTCTGGCTCTTGTCATTTATTGTGGGACTGAAACACTGTAGTTTAGGGAGTGAAATCTTCTAGATGGTGAGTCAATGTTTACAAATGCTGATGCAGCAACTGTAGCTGCATGTAAAGCATGTAAAGCATGCATCTTTACATGCTGGGGGAAAACACCAATATATTCTGAAGTAAAACATGCTATTTCTCGAATACTCTTGGGCCTTTTTTGATAAACGATGCAGTATCTGACTGTCATTACCAAAAAGGATTCACGCATTCAATTTCACACTTGGATGCTCAGTGATGTTTGTGGCTGCTGCTGCTGTTTTTTCTGGTGCAGGCAAAGAGACAATGAGAAGCTAAAGCAGGACCAAAGGTGTCTGAAGCTACTGAGTTAGCTTAAATCACATTAGACTTGTGTAGGCAACAAGTCATTGTAAACTAAAATCAAAATACAAGTTCAATTGTGAATTCACCTGTAGCATTAGTAGTAAGTACTAGGCAGCATTTAGCCTTTAGTGCCCTTATATTTTCTGATGAATAATATTTCAGGAAATAGCAGGGGAATCACACACTACACCCTTTGAGAACTGAACAATGGTGTATGAGTCACTGGTTCACTAACTTTAAGATCATCTTTTATGCACCAGTGAGGCCGCCTATGGGCGGTAATGTTCACTGACACCACTGCCAGCTGAGAAGTCCCACTCACCTTGAGTGTTCTGAAAGTAGTGGCGCCACAGCGGCCTGATTTTGTCCTGACCGCCCACATCCCACACTGTGAAGCTGATGTTCTTGTATTCTACAGTTTCAACATTAAAACCTGGACAGAGGGGGAGAAACACAGATGAATCAGAAAAAGGTTCACATTTTGAACCTGCCGGGAGTAACAAAGCTCAATATACAACACTCCATGCAGTTTAACATTCATCTGAATTCAAATTAAATGAAAATCAAATTAAGTTAAAGTTTTAGTTCAAATTAATCAACTATTTTGACAATCAAATCATTTAAGTATTTTCTCAATCAAAAACACCAAGCACTGCCTTTTTCAGCTTTTCCAATGTGAGGATTTGCTGCTTTTTTCACCATTTCATGACATTTCATAGATCAAACGATTAATTAGTTAGTTGTAAAAATAACCAACAGATTCATTGATAAGGAAAATAACTGTTAGTTGCAGTCTTATGTCTACAGTATGAAACTGTCAAGGCCTAAATGTTGGTGAGTTTAGATTCTTTATCTGGCGTACTTGTTTTTTTTTTTTTTTTTAAATCAGATAGTTTCTGATTTCAGTAAAATTCTGCCAATTTTAGACATAAACTTTCAACTGGGAAAAGTTCTTGTACAACTCAACTCTTTAGTTTGTATGCAAATATTCTTTTAATTTCTCTGATACACTTGGTGCTGTCTGTCATGGGGTGTGTCTGTCTGTGTGTATTCTATTGTGTGCAACTTGGTATCATGTGTCGTGTCTTGTTTGTCTAGTTTGTTTAGTTTTATTCTGTCACTGTGCATGTTTGTAATTTTAAAAACTTTGTAAACTGCCATGGCAGCACAATTAGCTTCCAGGTATCTCTGGCACAATACAGCAAATGGTAACATTTATGTTTAAATGCTGTACATTGTCCCCTACAGCAGGTCTTCAAAGAGAAAAATGTTGATTTTTCAAAGTCAGGCTACTTTTTGTGATACCTGAAGAAAAGGTTTTGGTACCAAAAACTATCTATACTAGCACCAAAAAATTTCAAAAAAGGTACTCAGCAAATATGTTGAGACATAAGACATAAAAAAAATGCGAGTGTTAAGTAAGTAAATCTGATTAATAAATGGATATTCATACCAATGGTGGGAATGGTGGTGACTATCTCTCCAAGCTTCAGTTTATATAGGATGGTTGTTTTTCCAGCAGCATCGAGCCCGACCATGAGAATCCTCATCTCTTTTTTGCCAAACAGGCCCTTGAATAAGCTTGCAAATACATTCCCCATGGTGACGAAGCTGTCAAAGAGGAGAAGAAAACAGTTAGGAGTGTTAACATCTGCGGTTTTTCAGTTTCAGAGTGGAAAACACCAAGAGGACAGAACAAGACAGAAAGAGTGAATGATCAGGATAACAGTACCACCTGTGAGTTAGGCTAGTGTGCTGGCAGTAAACATATTATTCCATCATTGTTGGGAGTTTATAAAGGCACAAATAAATGAGCTAAAATAAGATGGTAATGGCAGTATATTACTTGGTTGAGTAAAAAGCAGATTCTCATTGCACTAAAAGCAGCACAATGAATGTAATATGTTGGGAGCCATGTTTACTGAGGGTAATGGTTAAACATTAAGGTTAAGGTTTGTGGCTATACATTACCAGCCAGCCAATACTATCAACCATTATCTCACGTTTCCCTGTGTTAAATTACACAACATAGATGTTAATGTTACACAATTTATATTGAAATCTCACTAGATGATGCTAAAAATCATAAATATATTAATTTAGAGCTGCAACGATTGGTGGATGATTGTTTTAGACTGTTGGTCAGATAAAACCAGGCACTTGAAGATGTAATTTTGGACTAGGGGAACTTAGAACAAGCATTTTCACTATTTTCTGGCACTTAAAAGATGATGATTAATTGAATAATTGAGAAAACAAAATTAATCAATTATGGAAATAGTCCTTGATTGCAGCTTAAGATGTTAACGTCACCTAATTTACAGAGAAATCTTAAGATGATGCACTAAAAATCCTATACAGCTACATTTAGAGCTGAAACGACTCGTCATTAACTGATCAACAGAATTTTAATTGTCAGCTATTGGATAAAAGATAAATCGTTTTCTTAATTTTTTCTGCAAAAATGCCAAACATTTACCGGTTTCAACCTCTGAAATGTGGGTTACCCTTGGTTGCAGCCCTAGGTTAGTCAATCCACAAAAATATGAACTAACTGAATTTTCATTTGAGTTATTTTTTACGCAAAACATTTGATGGTTCCACATCTTCAGAATTGAATGCTTTTCTTAGTTGTACATGAGAATAAACTGAATATATTTGGGTTTTGGACTGTTGCTTAGACAAAACAGAACATCTGAAGACGTCAACCAGGGTTTTAGGAAGTTACAACAGGCATTTTCACCATATTCCAACGTATTATTAACTAAGCGATATATTGACTAATTGGGAAATTGGGAATTGGGAATATTGATAGCGAAAATAATCGCTGGTTGCAAACCCAGACACGCTATTAACCCCGATAAACCGAACAGAAGACCGATCACCAGATAAGAGAGGCCTGGTACAGCTGGTAAACTCTGTCGGCTCCAGCAATACAGATAATGTTACTGTAGGTGTGAGCTCGCTAGCATGCTAACAACACCCCGACCTTAGCAAAAGGCCGACAATTCAGCTACAGCTTGAGGTAACCCTTAAATATTAAGTAAATGCGTTCAGTCCATGATGAATTGATTGTTTTAGACGTGTGGACAATCGGAGATGAGTTCTTTTAGCCGGTTACCACAGCTCGAAGCAGATTACCGATGGCTTCATTAAGGGCGGATGCTTCGGCTAGTTAGCTTGGTAGCTTACGTTAGCTTGCTACTAACTGACGGGCGACACCGTTCGCGAACGGTTTGAAGAACTCCGTCGTTTACAGCATACGGCGACACACTGTCGACCCATCCAACGTTGACATGTTCTGAAAAGCGTCGGTCAGACTTAAACTCGGTGGTCTCTCGGTAGCTTTTCGACCTAGCAGGAACTACGTTAGCGAGCAGGCTAACCGAGCCGCCGTTAGCTAACTGCCGCGTCACAGTAAAGCGAGTGCACCGTGACGTCATGTTAAACGTTAAATAAAACGGACCGTTCGCACGGAGAACCAGTTGGCGCACATTATCTCACATTTTAGGACCACTAACAGCCTGTTTGTACGGATATTTACCTTTAGAAAGACAGCTTCTCGATCTTTCCGTTATCTTTCACTGTCACTCCAAAATGGCGTCTTGCGCAACCAGGGAGACACCGGCGTACGGACACTTCCCACTATCAAACCGGCTCCAATCACCGAGGAAATGGTGTAACTAACAACCCGCCTCTGTTCCTCTGCTGACCTATCACAGTGTCCGCAGATCTGTGCGCACGGTGCACAAGATGTCGAGGAAGTGAACCGCACACAAGTTTATTCAAGTTTCAGACACAGGCACCCAGGGAGGTGGATAACAACACTGACAGGCTGACTGACTGAACTCTTAGTGGTTTCTTTTGTTATGTTGGTGTCCAACCTGACAAAATGGCTACGGCTGTCATTTGAAGTTAGTGAACAGGCCTACCCTCAGTATTTAAGTTATAGTTAACAGTTCTCGTTTGAAAGTCTGAGAACTCAGTTTAAAGACCAAAATCAGATACAAAATGATTATAAAGAATCATAAAACAACCACAGAGAAACAAAATCAGATGCAAAATGATCACACCAAAATAAGAATTAAAATAAGATGCACAATGACCACAGACCACAAAGAGACATGACCACAGAGACACAAAATGACCACAAAGGGACCACAGAAACAAAATGATCATAAAGAGAACAAAATGACACAAATAAGAATCAAAATAAGATGCATAATGACCACAGACCACAAAGAGACATGACCCAAGACACATTGACACAAAATGATGCAAAATGAACACAAACACAAAACAACCACAAAGAGATACAAAATGACAAATAGACACAAAGTGACCACAAAGACAGCCAAAATGATGATACAGTAGACAATAACGTGCTCCCTAATTTGTGTCAACAGTTTGCGTTTGTACTACATGATAATGCCTCGCCTCCATCCACAAAGTCAGCTCAATAGGGCAACTTCTCACTTTCCCACTTTAGTTTTCCCAGTTTGATGTAAAATAACTTCCCTCTTGTTAAAATGATGTTTCCTTTATTGCCCCCTCCGTGGCCGGGGTTAGGGTTTAGGCTAAGCTAGGTTAGGCGTAGTAGAGGTGGACACCCGCAGCAAGTCAGCAAGCTCTACTGTCTCTCTGAACACAAGGTGGTTTCAAGCCAGTGGGGTCATGTGTGTATTAAAGTATTCTTCATTGAATATTGTTTTGATTACGTTATTATTCCTCACATAAAGGACCATGTTATGAAGTTAGAGAAGTACAAGTTGTGATCAGTAAACAACAGTAGAAATTTGATGCTGGGCCTGCTACAAGGTGGTGGGCCATGTTTAAATATTTGCCGTGGGAGGGGCCACCTGAGTGAGCTCCACATTCCTCAAACATTAACCTCAACTGAACCACAGGGTCTTAACCAAAATAAGAAATACAAAGGCTATAAGTTCAAGTCCTTCCTCTTTCAAAATAACTCAAATTTTCAATTTTATTTACTTTTCAACTGTGTTTTCTTTAAATTTTATTGTCAAATTCTGGTGCAGAAATGTTGAATTATTTATTCAAATTTTAAGTGGTCCAAGGAAGTAGAGTTTAAATAAACAGTTTTACAAAATGCAGGAACCAGCCTCTAGAATATCCACCGAATGTCAGTTTTTAATTGTTGAATGGAGGCACCCACCAGTTTCCTAAAAACCTCTAATTCCCAGATGTGACCAGTGTCACATTTTATATGTGAGTTGTTATAATAATTGATAATAATTTCAAATCTGAACTAAAACATTTTGGCATTGCTTTATACAGGTTCACTTCTTCCTGGAAATAGTTTGTCACCAACAACAGGGAAAATAGAGAGAAGTTCTGAGAGTGTTACTTGAATTAATTCTTTATTCATTTATTGTTCAGTTTTTATCAGTTACATGCTGAAGTTTATGTTTGTTTATAGACATATTTCACATTTTCTGGTTCAGCTCACCTGTTATCTTCTCAGTAAAGTCTCAAGGTTGTGCTGGGCTGGCATTTGGAAATAACTGGAAGTGTACAAAATAGCCTTATTTTACTTATAATCTGTATTTCTATCTGTCTAAATAACATTTTTTCCAGGCAACTCATTCGGAATTTATTTGGAAACCAACCAGAATTTACAAATCTGAAAAATAAAGCATTATGAACATCCTATATTTCTAACAAAAGTGTCTAAATCATGTGATTTAAATATATGAAAAACGGTTCCACACGTGATACAATCACATAAACCTTCTTTGCAAGGGCAAAGCTTGTTTTTTTTTTTTATCAGTGCTGTAAATGTTTACAACCTGCTACAGGTCTGGTCCTAGTCCATGTATCCAATCTATGATGTGTGTGGTGAAGCACCACTGTCCTGCTATGTAACCTGGAAACTGGAGGAGGCAATGACCAGAAAACAAGCAGAGGCAGCACAGGAGAGCAGCTTCTTTAACCTTGACGGTAATTTTTTATTAAGATATAAAATGTCAGTAACATTCAAGTATCAAAGTGTTGAGGGCTCATGTGGTATCATTAATTGTTTTAAGCAGCTTTGCTCATTCTAAAGAAATGGCAGGTAGCAAACTCTAATATTTATTTATATATGGATCTATTTTTGTATTGCTTTCTGATAAGGCACCATTTATAAAGGCTTTACAAGCTATAATTAATGGCTTTATTAATGGTAAATAAATCATTTATTAATTACAGTAATACCCCATTAATAAGAACAACAAATCCTCCTCCTGTACACCATGACTTTTCTTGTCTTTTTTAGCTCCTAGATCCATTAGCGAGACCTCTCCAGTGCACTGTTTGACCACTGACCCCCTAGAAAAGTGCTGCATAAGTTTGTCACTTACCTGCAACTATAAATAGTAATAAATAAAAATGAATGGTTTTCACAATAATCCATCAAGACTGTGGTTGTAAATGTTAATAGTGAGGCTATAAATGGATTTTGGTCCAGACATCCTGCAGCGCTTCTCCAGAATATAAGTATTTTTTCACAACCTGGCAACCCAAAAGTTGTTCTTCTTAATAAAACATTAATAAATCATTTATTAACCATTAATAAAGCCTTAAAGCTTATAAACCATTTACAAATGATGCCTTAATAGAAAGTGGTACCCTTATGTTTACCTATGCTCTAAGAGCTGTAAGTATATTTAGATCTGCTCGAAATCGGAGTCCTTGTACTTGTGCACACACTTGACCTAATTCTGAGGAATCCATCTCTAAAATAATGCTCTACATTATTCAAGGATAAAAGTCGCTAATCTCACATTTATCACAAAAGCAGCAGTTTTCCAGCTTTTAACCAGTAGATTCCAACATGTACATCTACAAATACAGTCCACATGATTTGAGAACAAACACAACCTAAGTTAGTGCAAACAATACGTACAAAAAAATTAAATAACAAAAATGTTTGTTTCATTCCTGGAGTTCCAGCTTGCCGTCTCTGACCCTCCACCTCCAGCGCTGACATTTGTCAGGAGCGGGAACACAGCGGAGCCATACACCAGACTCTTTGATTTCCTGGTCAAAAGACACCAGCTTCCTGTCCAGGGTTTCCAAAGTAAAGGCCTTCCCCGAGATCTGGATGAGAGATGAGATTTTGTTGAATTTGGAAGTCAGCTATTGTGTAGTTTATTAGTGTACTGTTTGTGTCGTATAGTGTTTTTCTGAGGGTATATCTTGTGTGAATAAAAAATGTAAAAGATGTGCAGCACTGCAAGAAGGCACTGTCAGATTCACAATGTTCTTTACATTTTCATTAAATAGGATATTTCCTGATTTATATCAAAATTTTGCTAATTCATTTTATTCAGGTGCAGTTCTTGTCTGCTTGTGATTTCGTTCTAATTTTGTAGATAGAAAAAGTTACTGTTTCTTGTGTGTATTTGAAGTGTTGATATTTGTAGTTTTAAGAACCAAACACCATCTCAGTGTAGTTTCAAATCTCCTCTCTTCTCTCTGGAGCTCTTGTAACAACAGGTTGGTGAGCCAACCAGAAGAGAGGAGGCTCTGAACCTCTCTTCTGATTGGCTGACTGTTTTCTGAGTGTTCCAATAAAAATATAGCAGATTTCAGGTGAACACTCAGGGAAACCAAATCCTGCAAGGTTGGATGGTGGGTGTGAGTGGGTGGGGCTTGGGGAATGGTTGAGGACAGTGACTGTATAGTTGTGACATCACAAGACTGTGTGCATTTCCCTGTCGACTGAGCACTTTGATACTTTCACAGTATTAATATAGAACCTAGACCTGCTCTATAATCAAAGAAAAACATGGAGATCTACCTTTATACTATATGGACCTTTTTGGGGCCTTAACTCCTCATAAATAGTGAATGAGAGAAAAGTTGAATCAGCCTGTAAGGGTTCACCTCTGAATGGGTGATACATGGATCACGTTTTGTTCCAGAAGTGAGAAAACCTCATTCAAAACCACATTGACAAATAACACAAATTAAAAAAACAACTTTGAAACATAACTTTATCCAATTCCCTGCAGTTTATTACAATTGTCTGGACATGTTATATCACAGTACATTAAATACTTAATTGTCTTTGTACTTGTTTTTTTGTTTTTAGATGTATCTGAAGTTTGTCTCCCTGTATACTGAGTGTTGTATATGAACAGTAAATTCTACCTTGAACCTTGAACTATCTCTGCTGTTAGTGGCCTTTAACTAACACCTTCTCCCACAACCCCTGCCTGTTAAAGTCACCGGCTGCACAGACTGAATAACAGCCGAGTCCTGAGTCATGAAAATGAACATGTGGTGAGGACAGAGAGACGAGAGCTAAAAAGTAAGTGGAATGACAATAGAGGAACGCGTGTGTGTGACACCAAGGAGGGGAAACTGTTACGATGACTAACAATGCTGTCATGGTGGAAAATGATCTTGTGAGTTGTAGTTTTTGTATGTTGACAAATTATTTTGTAGTTTAACTTTTCTAAAAACAGAAAAGATTTAAATGCTGTGGTAGATTCTCATTCATCATTAACTAGTGCAACTGAAGCTAGACAGGAAGTGATGTCTGGACTTTGGCCCTACATGTAAAGTTGGCATTTTGCATATGATGTCATCACAGACTCAGAGTGAGGCCTAAAACATCATTATAAATGATCATGTGACTGTCCTACACGTAGCAGGTTTTATAGCAGTGCTGAATCAGGATTTCTTAAATTGAGGACTTTTTAAAACCACACAGAATGCAGTTTAATAGCTATTTCACCATTGGCCAAAATATGAACGTATGATGGAAACCCAGTCAGGATTATATGGTCTGAAATGATTATTAAATACATTTTTCCCCAGCTGTGTAAAAAATAATTCCTAGAGATATAATTAATTAAATGAATATGACCTGGTCCTGGACAAGCTGCATAAAATGGTTAGATGCACCAATTAAAAATGATTAATTTGTTTAATTGAACTTTTTACTTAAATCATCACCTCTCCATTCTGAGCTAATGATCTTCTTTGTTACGATAGCAACAGCAGTGACAGTGTTTGTTATGGTTTTGACTGAAACTCTGCACAGAAGGATTTAACACACAATCTGTCACAACAATTCCATACAGTTTAAAGGCATTTAGGCTCTGAGGCTCTCTGCTGATTGGCTGACTGTTTTCTGAGTGATCCAATAAAAATACAGCAGATTTCAGGTAAACACTCAGAGAAACCAAATCCTGCAAGGTTGGATGGTGGGTCCAGGTGGGCGGGGCTTGGGGCATGGCTGAGAGCAGTGACTGCTTTGTTGTGACATCACAAAGTTACAGAAGTCCTGACAGCTGGTTTTAAGGCTCAGTTTGTGAATACAGGCTGTGTGCATTTCTCTGTGGACTGAGGCTTTGATACTTTCACAGTATTAATATAGAACCTAGACCTGATCTATAATCACACAACACATGGACATCTACCTTTATACTATATGGACTTTTAAGAAACATGTAATTTCAAAGTAACTTACCTGATCACTGATTCCTATGGCAACATGACCAACTTTGACCTGTCGACGTTCACGGATCCTTAGACACTCGCCCTGGACATTCTCTATCCAGATGTCAACACCTGCGAGTGTCACAGCATCATTAGAAGTAATGATTTGCTAACCAGCAAAATATCTCAGTGACAGATTCCCGACGTCTCACCTTCGAAGCAGTATGAGGAGGGCTGATTGGCTGAGGCCAACCACTCCAAATGTCTGTCCGTCTGGCTGTTGCAGGAGGAAAAGACTCCGGAGCTCAGGTCATCAGATGAATGGTCAGAGTCCTTGAAAAGAAGAAGAAGAATTGTTTTTATTTTAATCCACATGAACACACAGACATATTTGTGTCTGAATCCATATGTGCACACCTTCTCTGAGGCATCTATCTGCGATGTATCTGAGCAGCTGAAGCAGGAGGGGGGGTCATCTCGAGGTTCAGGGGAGGGGGTCTGGATCATGGTGCCAATAGCTACATCTAGTGAGACACAACATATTTCTATTAGTGCAAAAACAGAAGAAATTTTAGTTATGAATTTCTATCTCCAGGTAATAAAGGTAATAAATGGCTGCCTGGGCTTCAGTCTGATGATTCAGCATCTAAAGGTGTCAACATGCTTCAAAAGAATGAGGTGAGAGAGTAAATATGATCTGTATTTCTTTCTTAGGTTCTCTTCTTCACATAAACTACGTTGGTCACTTGCACTGAAAACTACAGAGACATCCAAAAAGACGAAAAGTGAGTGTGACGCAGCCAGCAGAGGGTTCGATCAGAACAAGAAACAAATCCACATACAACCACCGGGACTCAGGAAAGAAAAACAGTTCAGGGAAAAAGAAATGCTAGTAACATGATTTATCTAAAGCCTTAAACACACGTCTCAAGGCTGCATGTAGACAAACCTGTGTGGAATTTGTTCACAGACATTCACCTGACTGTTTTTTTTTTATACTTGTACGTAAAACTTGCAAAACATTTACACTTTCTTCTCTGTTCTGATCTGAGGTCTGCCACATGCATTGTTGAGATTTGGGATCACATAACACCCTTCTCTGTGAGATGTTTACGAGTATCTTCTCAGAAGCATAATTTCAGCTTAACTCAGACTGTTGAACTCTGTCTCCTAGAAATGATAGAGGACTACACAGTTTGCCCAATGTTGTTCAATGTTCAGAGTGCCTGTGTGTCAATCACACGGTAGCCACGCCCTAAAACCTATCCTGCTTTATTGTCTATTTTCTTCTAAATGGGACCATCATTTGAAAAATGAACATCATGTTGTACTGAAGAAGACTTCAAACTAGTGATTGAGATCATAAACTCATTAGAAATACATTTACTGAGGTAATAAATGAAGTAAGAAGTATGGTTATTTTCCCATAGACTTCCACACAATCAGACTTCTTTTTGCAACCAGTGGAGTCGCCCCCTGATGGTCATTCGATAGAATGCAGGTTTAAGACACTTGCATATTGGCTTCACTTTTCAGACCCGGAGTCTACGTCCATTTTTACACAGTCTACGGTTCATGAGGGAGCAATTTCTGAATGATTGAAGTGCTGCATTTATGAGCTGCTCTGGAGTCCCCTGGAGTCACCTGGCAGGCGTACAGACCTCAGGCTAGATGGGTCTTTGGGGATTCAGAAAATACCGTCAGGACTGTCTGGTTTAAAACATCGCCAGTTAATTGTCTTTTACAGAAATGATGGTTACCCCTGGGATGTGACCTGAATGAATGCTGATACATGAGAAGCATAAACTGGGGCAAGATCTTTCTCTAACCTTCACCAAGTACAGTGTAAATCCGTTCAGTAGTTTTTTGCGTAATCCTGTTGACAACATAACCAACTTTTAGAGGTGAAAAACCTCATTTCTAGGACCTAAGGTTGAGCAGGGAGGATGGATCTCTTTGTCGCCTGTATGGACAGGAAGAACAATAACAACCTCTAAACTACTGACCAATAACTCAATGCACATGTGACATGTGAGTGTCATATTAAGACAGGCCTGAAAAAAATCCAAATTTATCAGCAACTCAGAAATATATCTGTAATCCAATCAGAGTTCACTCAGCTGCACTTTATTACAGCATTATCCTAATAAAATCTAGCTGCAGCAAATTAAATAAAAACGATTTTGGAGCCGTCCTTATGGCGAGTTATTTCTCTGACTCACCGTCTCTGAGGTATTCCAGCTCTGGTTCTGATCCCCATGAACTGTCGTTTGTCTGCTGGCCTTTCTGCAGCAAAGGGAAAAGGCCTCTGAGAGCGCGGAGGTACTCTGTGGACACAGAAGACTCCCACTCTTCCTCCTTCTCCTCCTCTTCTTCTTCTTGTCCCTCTTCCTCCCAATCCCCCTCATAGTCCTTGTCACTTTTTGGCCATTTCTCCTGAGTGAATTCCTCCTCTCCCATGTATATGTCGACTTCTGAATCGGAGCCAGTTTCCCAATCTTTTTCATCCCGCAGTGATTTTGGCTGCGAGTCCCAATCCCCAGTTAAAGAATCTGTCTGCACTTCAGAGTCTTGATCTGAGTCTACGTCTTCGCAGTCCACCGCTGTCGTTCTCCAGGGGCTCACCCAGTACATGGTGGGTGCTGAGGCAGCAGCTGATTGTTTGTTTGGGGTGCTCCCCAGGGACAAAGAGCAGGGGGTGTCTTCAGTCTGGTTCTTGCCATGATGCAGAATCTCGCAGGCGGTTTTGACAGACCAGGGACTCAGACCTCCAACTGTGGAGCAAACGTTCACTTGATGATGCAGATGTCAACGCAACAATAGCAGCAGAGCTGCAGTGATGCTTTTCTTATTGAATATTATTGGTTTAACCTTTAACAATGTGTTGCACAAGTACAGTTCAACTACTTAGTTTTACCTGCTCTGAGGGCCTTGGTGGTTTTCCTCCTGAGCTCCTTTGCAGATACTCGTCTGTCGGGGTCCTTCCGGAGTCCGGCCCTGAACACCTTGGCCGTGAAGTTGTTACAGGTGGACGGCACCTCCCACAGAGGCGGAGGCTCGTTGACAATCTGAGAAAAGAGATGAGAAGAAACGTGAGAACGCCTCACTCCAATTTCGTCCAATTCGTGGTGAAAATGATTTTAGAATAAAAGATTGAAGGGAAGATTTTTTTACCTGCAGACACAGCGGATGGGAATAGTACCGTATCCATGGGTGGCAGCCGTTGAGCATGTGCAGTAGCATACAACAGCTGCTCCACACATCTGCCTTGGTGCAGAGCTGATCCCCTCGAGCCACCTCCGGGGCCATGTGGGTCTCTGTGCCCGGGAAGGCAGCTCCTACAGACAAACAGTGAATTCATTAATTGTCATCCCTGCATCGTTGACCTGTTACTGTCCCGTGGCTTTCGTTTCTGTTTGCACGGCTCATACTTCTTTATCCAGCACTTTCCTGGCTCTGCAGGCACAGAGGAATATCATGAAGAGTTTCAGATTGGTTGTGTGTATTACCCATAATCTAAACTCCTTGGTGTGACTGAATGAAGTCGTCCAACTTCCCCCCGTTATGTTTATCTTGTTTGAATAAAATATAAATGCTCAAGTTGCCACCAAAATTTAAACTCAAGAAATGTAACCTCATGTGTGGTGACCTCTGGAGTCAAAATCATTTAAAGTGAGTCTGTGTAACTTTTGAAAGACAAAACAACAACAACTTCCATATGCAAAGATATAAGTAATAACATACAACATTTCTCAATCCAATGCACGCAGGAGTTTCACTGCTGCAGCCTCAATTGGTCTGGTATGACCGGTAGCTTAGCCAAAGTTAGAAAACTTGAAGTAGATATAACTAATATTACTGAGTCAGTTTTTGGACTTTATGACATTATACTTGCGGTTCTGTGTAAGCTATTGGTATAAGTAATGGCAAGATCAAGTTAATGCTTACTACTCAATAATTTTACTAATAAGTTACTACCATTTATAACTGGTAAAATGAGCTGTATAGTAACTCATTAATAAATGGTGATGTGTTTTACACTTAACAAGACTCGTCATTACCTGGTACTTCATTAGTAAGTTTAATGAGTAGTAAGCATTGACTTGATCTTGCCAAATAATGAGCCTGCATCAATGTATGAAAACTGTTAAAACTTGTTTCTAATTGTTTATTTATTATTTATAAAGTGTTAACCAATTTAATAACCAAATTATAAACCATTTATAAATCCTTTATAAGGGTAGTCTTATTGTAAATGTAATAATATATGACAATAATCATGATGATAATTATTATATTTATGTAGTCAGTGTTGTGCTCATTTAAATTTAATGTGATCACTAAATGAATCACTAAATTTCGAGTGGATGATTGTGCGTCTGTCACGGCGCATGGCTGACTCTTCAGAGTCCACTCACCCCTGAAAGCCTTGGTGCTCCATCCGCTGTCATCTAATGTCTCTGAGAGACCAAAGTCACAGAGGAATGTGTCTCTGCAGTCTGCAGACAGCAGCACATTGTCAACTGGAATAAAATCAACACACGGGATTGAGAGAGACAGCTTGTTTTCATTCGGAGCTCATTATGAAACAGTTGACTGAGAAATCAGGAGGCTGTCAGGGGCTGTCAGAGTGACGGGGGCACATGGGAACAAAGCCTCTGCCGGTTTGTCGGTCCAGCTCCTCAACAGTTGTCTCGAGGTAGCACAAGGTAAAAATCTCCAAAAATAAAGCACACACACATTTTCCCACCTCCTCATGAAGATCTGATATGATGAGACTGCTTCATTTGGTGGTTGAGTGAAACTGCTCACAGAGCACAATGGAGGGGCCTAATTTGAGCGAGCCCCCTCCCACTCAATCCTCTCAGAGGGGATTACTGAGGGTTTAGGGGTGAGGTGTCAGTTTAGGATTAGGTACCATCACCGCGGATGCTAGCTGACAGTAGAACCAGCAGCTAGAGGCTTTACTGGGCTTCCTCCCTCTCTGTACGTGCTGCTGATAATATCAAATCTACTATCCCCATACACAAATGTAATATATGTACATACCATAAGTTTCCAAATATGAAATAAATGTACATATAAATGAAACAATATGTAAAAAATTGGAACAATTGACATATATGTCTAGCCCATTCAGATATGTATGTTTATATATGTATGCTTATATTGTAGATATATGTTACATTAATGTATATGCATCCCAAAGCCTGTCAATATATGTTGATATTATAAACAGTAGGGTCCAACAGTCTGAGAATGGGAAAATAGACATTTGCTAAATTAACAAGAATTTAATAAGAAAAACATATATAAGCATTTTTAAATGTATGTTGTTTTAATAAACTTGCAGTAATTAAATATATTATATATATTACATTATATATTGTTACCATATGCAACATGTTATACCATATACAATTTCATCATATATATCTTTAATATATGTACATGTACAAATTTTACTATAGGTTAATATAAACCAAAAGAGGAAAAAGTATTAATAATAATATCACAGTATGAAAATACTAGTAAATTACAGTATTCAGCTATTTATATATCAAAATATTGGGTCATTATTATTAATCCATTAACATGTAAACAGCAATTTATTACTACAGCTGTTTGAGGTGGAGATCATTTTATACTGTTTGGTAACTTAATCAATATCAATTCATTATATTTTATGAATATATTTTATGTGCTCAACATCTATATAGGGCTGTAGCCTTTTTTTATCTTATCTATTTTCCATCATTATTACTATTATTATAATTTAGTGATTGTTATTTAATTTTACTCATTATTGTTTATTTATTGTCATATGTGTTGTATCTGCATACTTCTTGTGTTGTTCCTTTGCTTAAACAAATAATTCAATAAAGAAATGTTTTTAAAAAATTACGTTGTATGTGAAATTTTAGTCTACAAAATAAATGTAGGTGTCAAATAAGTGTAGTGGTGGAGGAAGTGCTCAGATACTTTATTTGAGTAAAAGTAGCAGTACTTAAAAACTTAAAAATACTCCATACAAGTGGAAGTCCTGCATTAGAAATAAATAAATAAAATAAGTACAGTAGTGTTATTAACAAAATGTAGGAACTGGCAAATATATATAAGCCCAGACCCAGCATGTTAATCTAAAACACAAACATGAACATGAACATGCCTTTGACGTCCAGGTGAAGGACCTTTCTGTGGTGCAGGTGTTCTAGCGCCCCCAGTGACTGGTGAAGGTAGTGCAGGGCCAGATCCTCAGGTAGGGAGTTCATCTCTTTCAGGAGTTGGGCCAAACAAGCTGAGGAGGAACATTACAGTTTTGTATTTTATTGGCTGTAACCGTTAAAGTCTTATTATGAAAGAGTTCTAGTTTTATTAATCATTTGTATACTGATGGAAGTGTACCTGGCTTCAAGTCCATGAAGAGCACGACGTTCAACCCCTCCCTCACAGCCCCAAACAGCTCCACAACCCGAGGAGAGTCCAGAGCGCTCCACGTGCTCACCTCCTCACTGCTGAAATGACTCAGTGGAATCTGAGACACAATAACTTTTAACTTAATCATCGTTTCACTGCTCAAGAGCAGGAGGTTGTTTCAAAGGCTTTGGGTGGATTGTGCCGAGTGACTCACTCTTTCTTGGCTTACCCTCTTGGCTGCACATTCGAATCCAGTCCTTTTGTCCCGGACACTGAACACATCACCGTATGAGCCGTTCTGGATGTGGTGAAGGGTGCAGTACTCCTCTCCCTCCCTGTACTGAGAACGACTGGGCTGCAGTTGCTTGAGGGCACAAGGATACACATTGTCAGCATGAACGAGAAACAGGCTGAAGAACAAGGCAGAGCAGTTAAAACGAGAGTCAACACAAAATCAGAAAGGCTGTTTCTCACTGGGCACACCCCGATCCCTCATCGTGTCCAGAGATGTTTACTGCCAGTTGTCCAAGTAAAAATACCCAAGTACGTTGTTAGGGTTGAAACTAACAATGATAAATGTGCAGATTCTTTATCAATTAATTCTTTTGTCTGTGAAATGCCAGAAAATAGTGAAAAATTAATAATAATAATAATAATAATTTACCATGGACCAAGAATATGCAGTTTACTGTCATGTATGACACAGAAAAACATCCTATTTCCACATTTGAAAAGCAGGAAACAGAAAATATTTGGTATTAATTGCTTCGTCTATCTAATAATCAAATAATGGAATCCTCTTTGCAGCTTTAGTAGGCCACATGTATCTAAAGTACAATGCTGAAACACCTGTATTTTTATTTTTTTTAAAGCTTCACTGATAAATATCTTCTTATAAAAAGGCTGATCAATGTGTAATGTGAAAGAGAGGAAGAGGTGAACATAGTGGAGCATTTAGCAGCTGAAGAGCCGGATGATTCCCTCAGGAGCTGGTGGAGACCAAACACAGAGCTAAAAGAGAGGGAACCCTGGGCTCAGATTAATGTTAATGTTGCTCTGTGTTCGCTGGATGAGGAAATAAACAACAACTCATTCACCATAACAAACCTATAAACCTGATAATATGTCAGATGTGGTGTTTGTCATGTTTAGTAGTAAAAAAGTCAACTAATGCAGCTAGTGTTTTATATTTATGCTTCTTTATATTTCTTCGTTATAAAGTAGTGGAGTAAGAAGTTAAATGAAGTTATTAGAGAGTAAATTCTGCTGCCTGCTTTATAAAGTCTGACACGCTCAAGCTTTGACCGACAGGACGTTAACACGTATCAGTTCTCATGTGCGCTCATCTGATATGCTGTGGTTATGAGAGGGGTTTTTATAACCTCTCCTGCTCCAGTCGCACAGGGAGGCAAAAAGATTTGCCATGAGAAGAACGAGCTCTTTCGTGGTGTTTCTTAGGACCTGTTAACACCTGGAATTAACATCTGTCTCAGGTGATCCGATCAAAAACACAGGTGTGAATGCATACGAGACGCACTGAGAACGCATTTGGGATCCGATCGCTCAGACCACACTCGAAGGTCGTCTGGCCCACATGCTTTTAGCGGTGTGATGCAACTGATCGTGCACATGAGAGGTGAAGACTGAGATTGGAAGAAGATGCTCTGCTTTCTCTGCGTGTTTAACCTTGTGCTGCTGCAGTCTGAGAGTATTCAATTCAGACTTGTGCGGAGACCAACTAGGTATGACTGCCATCGTGACCTTTGTCTTAAAAGTGGCCACAGTGCTTTTCAGATAAGAGAGCGGAGCATGGCTGAAAAGGGGCTTAAGAATGAGGACATGTTGGTTTCTGCAGCTTCAATTTTTGCCCAGTTTTGTATTTTCATCTGCCTCTTGTGAGTCTCACAACTTTAAGGGAGTGAGATACTAACTATGCAAACTGACAAAACAGCGTGACAAAACAGTACATGTGTCCCCTGGAAACACTTCCTTTGTGTTGTGAGTATTTGCAGCTCATGTGTTGTCAAATCAATGAAGATGTTTTCTGAATTAGTTTTTTGTCTGTTTGCATGTTTTCTTAAGTAGCAGTGCGTTGAGCTCTCAGGGCCACCGTACTACTGACATAACTGATTGGCCTGCTACCAGTAATGCGACATGTTTGAAGCTTTTAACTCATCAGTGTTCAGTAGAAAGTAGATGTAAACTACTGTAGATGCAAATCTCTTACATGATGAAATAGGACTCCCTCGTTCACAGGAACGTTGTGTTTCCAGTCACTTAGAGTCTGTTTGATCAGATCTTTGAAGAATGGTGAAACAAACGGCTTCGGCATCCGCATCACTTTGCCTCTTAGTTCATCCAAAACTGTGTCAACATCACCCAGGTCATCAACACCAAAGGCGCACTGGGACGTATTCACGGTGTTTTGGGTGAAGGCGGACTCTGAAAGTCCCAGCAGGCTTTGCACACACCCCGTGGAGTCCAAATCCCACTCAGCATGACAGGATGAGGACGTAAAACCAGACACACGCATCAGGTCAAAGGTCGAATTTGACACTCTGGCCTCAACTCGTGTGTCATCCTCTGCACAGTAGGACGAGTCTGAGTCACTTTCATGAGTGCAGATAGATTCAGAGTCCTGGTCCAGACCACAATCAGAGTCTGAGTCCTCCCTGTCATCAGTGCTGGATGTGTCATCTGTCTCTATTGATCTGTATTGGTCCTCTGACACGGACACATCCTCCAGTCCTCTGACACAGTCACATGCATCTGCACAGCTGCAGCCTTTATCGCGTATGTAGGATTGCAGGTCTCCATGGCTACAGGGGCACGAGGCTGAGTCAGTAAACTGAGGAGGAGGCGGGATGATCTCAGCGGATGACATCGTGTCTCCGTCCGCTGACTTCAGCCAATCGATCTCCTGCACCCACAGACCGCGGATGATCGGAGGTTGTTCCCCTTCGTCCTGGCTCTGTCTGGTTCTGGTTTTCCTGCGCTGTTTCCTCTGCAGGTGGTGGAGCGGGAGTTTGGTGGCCACATCCTCGTCCTCCGTGTCACTCACGAAGGCAGATTCCTCACCGAGAGACCTGCAAGTGAGAGGATGCGCAGTATGTTCAGAAGTTGACTGGCCTGCAGAGATCCCTGACCTCAACCCCATCTAACCCCTCAGGGATGAACTGGATGAACATTGTTGCTCCGGTGGCTAAACAGGAGCAAATCCCTGCAGCCAGACTCCAAACTCTGGTCTATCAGAGTGAAGGCTGTTACAGCAGCAGATTAATGCTCATCACCTTTGGATGTAATGTTCAGGTGTCCCCACACTTTATTTAGTTCGAGGCATAGAGAAAGCGATGTGGGTTGTATATTGTGAGGTACCTGTGTTTTTTGAGCAGCTGAGACCTTGAGTAGAGACACTGTGTACAGGTTGGACTGAACTCCTGGAAGTCTTCCCCTGGGACAGGGAAATATGAACAATTAAAATATGCAGAAATACAAGTACATTCAAATGTAGAGTTTCACTATTGAGTGTTGTGGGAGATAAACATTTATTAGATAAAGTACAATCAAATAAAATCCCCATGTGTTTATCTGGCTGGTTTCGGTAGAGGCTCATCATTTGCATTTGCAGGTTTGTTATCAATAACACAATTCTTTAGTTGAAGTGAAAATCTAAATAATTTTACCCAGATTCCATGTGTCCTGATCAAATTAATCTTAGATGCTAAAAATACATCAAGCAAGATATTCTCAGTATCTGCAGTTCCACTGGAATTTGAAGCATGTTTGCCCACCATTAAAGAAGCTACACAGCCTCAGTGTGGTCAGCATCCATGCTCTACACTCTTACTCTCAGCCTGTGCGACTATGGAGACACAGGGATTCTCCTCAGACACGTCACGCCCCTCTGTGACCACATGTTTGGCGGTGCCGTGCTGCATCACCCGGCTCAGATGTGGGGCGATGGCTTGGACCAGCGAGTCCTTCTCCTCCTCACAACCTTGGCCGTCGTCCTCTTTGCCAAGAAACGAGAGTTCAGACCCTCCGGTCACGATGATGAACGGCGTGTTGGAGTTAAACATCCGGGGAATGGCCATTTCTCTGTCAGTGTAGGCGTGCATCTACTGTGTGAGACCTGGAGGAGATGAGGAACAAAAAAATACACATTTAGAATAATAGATACACATCAGTACATATAAATACTGTGAAATCAAGGGTTAAATATTCCATGAGCCCATATTGTCTTCTTAAAAACACACTTAAAACACTCCATTTCCAGTATTTCTGTGTTAAATATGCATTTTATTTTTTGTACTTTTATCTATTTGTTCTAAAATCATTTTTCTGCTTTGCTGTTAATGCTCCTTAATTTAGCATCTACAGGTTTTGTATTTTATAACTGTTCTGAAACATATGTTATTGCATGTATTTATATAAATGAAATGAAAATAATGAATAAAATAATGAAAATATCACTTGTTTTGCAGGTATTTGAACATGAACCAGAGTATTAGACAAAGTAAAATTTCAATTTGATAATGGTACGTGAGGAAAACTTGTGTAATGTCACATATAATTGTTGAGACATTTCACTTTAAAGCCACAAACGTGAACCACCTGGTGGTGCTAGAGGAAAGGTCAGGGAACCACCAAAGTCTTTAGGTTTCATCCTCTGAGGATCATGAACGTCTGTAGATAATTTGGTACCAATCCATTGAGTAGATGTTGAGATATTTTGCTGGGTATTTAGTGAAAGCTTTGACCAGCTGGGGGCGTTAGATGAAAAGTCAGGGAATCAGCGTTCATCCTCTGAGGATCGGGAAGGTACCAAATTTAAATCCTTGCGATATTTGTTAAGATATTTAACTCATTGCTAGTGTGGCAAAAAAAAAAAAAAAGTATCGCATCAACCAGAAAAATATATTCATTTTTATTCATGTGTTTTGTCATGGTCACTAATTGTTAGGAACAAGCTAAAAGTAAAACTGACTGTGTGCTGTCTTTGGCTGGTAAAACGCTGTTAAACGTAAGTAACTGATCACAAGGCTGAAAAGCAGAGTTTTGCTGCCCTCTCTGGATGAAAGTTTCCCACACCTGTTGCACCTGTAACCACCTTGTTGTAGTGATATACAAGTGTACTGGAGTACACTTGTATATCACTACAACGAGGTGAGAAGTTAGACCACTGGAGGTCAGCAAAGACGAGGATTTCAGGTGGTCTTAAGCTGCCCTTTAAGCTCCAGGTTTCTGTAAAGTTTACTGGTCATGTGATTGTATTAGAGACTTCTCCACACTCACAAGGATATAATCTTTTTTTTTATTTTTTTTATTTTTAGGAATTTACATCCCCCCATAGTACAAAAAAGACTTGTCAATTCAACCATAGTAGAAATAGCAAATTTGTAATTGGCAAGCTTTTTAATGTGACGGTATTTGCCGTGGCCGGGGCGTGAATGAACAGACACCACTAGTGAGCCTGGCAAAGTGAGTATAAATAGCATGCAGAGATTTGGCACGCAGAGAAGTAGCTGCATGCTTTCCACTGGGCCGGCCAGCTGTCAGAGTCTCTCTTCCTCAGACCCTCGCCATGTTGACAGCGGCTACTGGGGGATCAAAACATGGAAACTTCCCACACATAAAAGACAGCACTTGTCCTGAAGTCCTCAAAGAAAGCCTGCAAGGGGAGTTGTTTTATTTGATAATGGAAATTTTATCTAATAGAAAACTAGAACTACTCTATAATTTTTGCTGTTGAATAGAAATTAAAAAGATCCGTATTTGACCAATGGACATTCTAGTGATTTAAACCTGCTTATACTCAGGTGACTCCATATTTAGGACAATCAATCTTCCAGGACATGCAAGATCTTTGTCCCCAGTCCCATATCGCAAACAATGACCATGCTGCACCGCTCGCTTTCCAACTCTGCGACCTGAGTGTGAGAAGGCTTCCAGTAAAACAAAGGTTTCAAGCTCCAGCTGTACCTGAAACTCTGCACCAACAGAGCACATTACCTCACAAGGACAATCAGGTGGTCCCCTCGTCTCTCGGGTTCAAGTGAAATCCAGTGATTCTCTTCAAAAAAAAAAAAAAAAAAAAAAGAGAGATAAAAAGTGTCTGTCCCTGACTCTCTTTCTGTCTGTTTGTCTTGTGTCATGTGTATATTAGTATCCAAGTGTAACCTACCGGCTTTCGGCCCCCGCAGGCTATGCTGATTGGTCGACCAACGTGTGTGAGTTATAAGCTCTTACACCTCTGTCACCCCGGCCCACCCCGGCCCACCCCCCCTCCACCCAACACCCACGCACAGATACCAGCCTCCGAGGACTCTGGATAGATACTGTAGATGCCCTCAGTGACACTTGGATCTCGTCTGTCGTGCTCTTTTAGGTCATTCAATGCTTCATTTATTGTTACTTTAAGACAAAAAAAAATAAACTGAGACATCAGGAAGTTATACAGCAACTGTACAACTGTGTAACAGCCAGTGGTGGAAGAAGCATTTATATCGTTTACTTAAGTAAATGTAAACATAACCAATAAGGCACATTTGATTTTCACATATTGTAAAATGTAAGGTTTAATGTGAAAATAACAATTTCACATGTAATATCACATAAATGCATTTAGCAATGTATTTTGCACATATGAAATACTGAATAGTACAATAAAGTTGGAAACAAGTGCTTTGAAATCCACCTAGTTACTGGAAATAAAACTCAAATTCCATTTTAAGCATGTAAAACACATAATATCCACATAAATACACTTTATTATAAAACAATTACAATATTTATAATGTAATTGTGTCAAAATAGCACAGTTGTAAGTGTAATCCAATTAATGTTAAGCTGCATATATAATTTAGACATGAAGTACAATGTCAGTGCCAGTACAGTGACGATGGCACATATTAAGAACAGGAATCATGAGTGCACATGCAAGTATTAGTAGTAAACCTTTATTTTTATTTTTTATTTTTTTAATCAAGCAATATATATATATATTTTTTTTTTTTTTACTTAACAGCCCAAATTTAGATCTTAATCATCAAGTGTATTCATTGTCTTTGCCATAATCAGTCAGATTTGGTTGTGAACCAATAAGTTTGCCTGTTTTAACCACAAAAAACTTCCAAGACTGAATAAGTGAAGATTGCAAATATTTGTCCACAAGTCTTGATCTCAAAGTATTAAAAAATACATTTTGTTTTGCTGAATTTATTTAATGATTTACATTCAAAGTGTAATACATCTGTTAATTGTGGTTCTGTTTTTAAATGATGTGATTGACATGAATCTATCACTGCAGCTTCCTCTCCACCAACACATCTGCTGTCCCAAATAGAGATCACTGGAATCTATACATTCCTGTGGGAATTAGCAAAATACCAGTGGAGGGAGTGTGTGAACTCTCCTCTCTCTGTGTGTGTGTGTGTGTGTGTGTGTGTGTGTGTGTGTGTGTGTGTGTGTGTGTGTGTGTGTGTGTGTGTGTGTGATTTGGGTGGAGGGTCCCTCTCCCTGGCAACATGTGAATGGGATCAGCGAATGGCCAATGGTGAAGCTGAGGAGAAAGTTTACTCTCACGTCAATGGGTTTTTGTCACTTCGGTCCTCTCTACTGTTGGTGGGGCAACTCTGCTATACATAGAACTGAAAAGCCTCAGCAGGGTTGTTGAGCTTCTTCAGGTCTCGTTCACTGCAACAGATATTGATGAAGTAGTTCAACTGAAAAACACGATGGAGATGTTTGAAAACTTGACACTCGTATAAACCAAAAGTAAAATCAAACTTCTTCTCAATCTGTTATGTTTGACATTTTTCAGAAATATGCTTCCTGATAATTCATGCTCTTCCCAAGAGTTTGAATTAGATATCAGATTGAAAGCCAATAAACTTAGTTTAGCATAATGGAAACAATCCCAGATAGCAGACTCTCTGGTCTAACATATGCCTGAATCCTCAGCCCAAGTCTGCCCATATACTTCCACATCTGGGCAGATTCCTGATGTTATCCTTAGGTAAAAAGATTTTCGGTGTGTACGCCAGAATTGGTCCAGATGTGGAAGTAGCATCTGATAATCATGCCGTATATGGGCCAGATTTGGGCCATGGAACCAGGCGTATAGATGGCCAGAAGAAAAGAAATGTGAATATATTTGCTAATTGAATCCAAACACACATCTCATACTACTCTGCTAGCTAATGGTCAACTGTGTTTTTGGTTTTATATGAGGGGAGTTAGCTAGCTTGTAGTCCCAAATCACATACAAGTAAACAATGAACACTGGGACATACAGATTTAGAGCTTGGAAAATGTATTTTTGGTCAGTTTTGTGTTTTTAATTTGTACGTTTTAAGAAATATATCGAGAGTTAGATGAGAGGATTCAAAGCACTTTATCTGTTCACTAAATATGAAGCTAGCCAGTAGCTGGTTAGCTAACTTATCATAAAGACTGGAAACAGAGGGAAACTAGAAAGAACCACATTATTTAGAAATGTGAACAAATTTGCCAAACAACCAGCACCCACCACAATAATATGACTAGATGTTAAATAACTGTAGTGGAGTACACATATAAAGCAGCATAACCTGGAAATACTCAAGTACAAATATGTCACAATAGCACTTAGGCACAGTTTTAGAGTGAATATACTGTACTCCTTTAACATTTATAAAGGACAAAGCACTTCCTAGATTAACTCAAAGTGAAACAGACAACTCCCTGCTCTCTCTCCGTACACAAAGGCAGCAGTCTGTCATAAACGTAACTGTCCTGGAGATCCTAAACAATGGAGCCACACAGGAGAGTATGTGACCTCAATTAGAGCTGAAACACCATGTGTTTCCCATTGTTTTCTACCTCTATTCGAGCAGAAGAGCCTCCGTTTTTTTGTTTTCAGCCACCAGAGGGCAGATGATGAAATAAAGCTCTGCTATCAGCATGGCATTGCTGGCCTGCCAAGCAGTAAATATGGGACAACTACAACTGTCCCCCGCCACCCACCCCCAGCTCCGCATTTGTGTCTCCAGCCAACTGTCCTGTGTTTAGTCGGGTCGTCATAACAACTTTTTGATGACGAGTAAGAGGGAGACGGGGGGTGGGGGTAAGAGGATACGAAGGGAAAAGGCCAGAGGAAGTGTGTGGGCTTGTGTGGAGTGTCTGCACATCCTGTCAACTGATAAAACTTCAAGGGTGACCTCACCGAATTTAATTACCACATCCACCAAACTGATATTTTCAAGAACTTTATTTCAGTCTCGAGTATTTAATCCCACCCGCCCCCCTTCTCCTCAAAGTAAAGCCTTTTTTTAAAGGCTGCAAAAATGTACCTCGGGAAAATAAACACATTAATAAACACAGACAAGCATCTATAAAGGAGCAGTGATAACATGATGTGGACTGGACCACGAGCACATGTTCACAGAATACATTTCAGGATGTGTCCAATCTTAGTTCATGAAAGCTAGATTTGATCAAAATTACAACCACCTCATGACCTGTCTGGTCGTTCCAGAAAGTTCTAGTTACAGATATCAGATGCAGTGTTTTCACAATCTTGAAGAGTGGATTCAGTGGTTGGAAAAGTTTTCTCCATAAGCTAGAAAACAAAAAACAAAGACTCAATACGTATCACTGAAAAGACTGGAAACTGTAGACGATGGCGTGGGGTTGGTCTCAGAACTCTGAATTTCAAAGTTTTTTTTTTTTTCAAAGTTATAAAGATAGATGACAGACAATCTGGCCTTTTTTCTATTCTTTATGTATGACTGATGTTCCATGAAGCGTCTTTTTACAGATTCAAATATCAAACAAAAGGATGTAAAGTCGTTTCTCCACCCTGAACAATGTCTGCAGGTATTCCCTTCAGACTCCATCTGGTGCCAACAACCACCACCAACATGAACAACTCTTCTCTTGTCTGGATTTTGGCAGCCAAACAGATAAGTTTTTTTTTTTTTTAAAGAGAGATTTCAGTAAGATAATCAGCATGAAACTATAAAAGTGAGGGGGAAAGAAAAGGATTTAAATAGGATTTTCCATCCCCTGGTAGGAAATGATGCCCTTGTGAGTTGTTAAAAAGCCCTAAACCAAACAACAGTACACAACAGTGTCTGTTTTTTGTTCTCTGCCGATGGAGCATACCCTCATGAATTTGTTCCCTCATGACATTAAGATGTACTTGGCTCTTATTTCTTGGCTGTGTTTGGAGAAGTCTTCACTCAACTGTCCAAACACACAAAATAAAAGCATGTTAATTCTTTTCCAATGATGGAATGGAAACTGGACACCGACAGACTGGCACCTCTTACAGTGAAATTATAGAAGGCACAAGTTATTTGTCTGGTCTGTCATTGCTCTTTTGTGATAAAGAGAAAATAAAGATCTAAACTTTAAGAAACTATTTCTACAAGTACTTTGCATTTCAATTACACGACTCCTGGTGCTTTAAGTCACAGAAAAAATAAGGATTAAATAAAAATCAACATACACCAAATTCACAGCTGTACAACTAAATTAAATCGCCTCTGTATGTGGATCATACTTGCGCACATGTAATGACGCAGTAAGCAAAGAAGTGTTTCTTCCTCACCAAGTGGGGACATAAAAAGGGAACAACAACAACAAAAAAACATTATGCACCAATTTTAGCTAATTTTGCCCAAAATAAGGCGGCAAGTACATTCAAGTCTTTTTAATGAGAAATGTAACAGCACTAGTTAAATACTCAGTTCCAATAAAAACAAAATCAAAAATGGGCTGATGATATTCTGTATTTTTCTTATTGTCAACTCGTCCCATGGAAAGAAGCCCGATATATCTTACTCCCGTGTCATGCAGCTCCAACCTGAAAATATACACGCACTAGTTCAGTTTGACTCAGACCTACACACTCCGTCCTGCTGCTGATTCCCAGTTCCCAGGCCACAGATATTTGCTGGCAGAAAAAGCAGAATAATAATTTTATAACTATATTTGGTAAAGCTTTATTTTATGGGTCCAGTATTTTCCAGTGAATTTCATCAATTACATCCTCAGTGAGAAAAAATGGGCTTAAGGCTGAATGCCACAGGCCGGCCAGAGAGGATTCAGAGATGGACTGTTTTTCATAGGGTTTGTAGACAATAAGAAAAATATAGAATAACATTAACACTGTGAAGCTGAGCAGTATGTCCTGCCTATGTTTCATGGTTGTGTTATTGTAGTCTATTGATTTCCAGGACATGAGCATGAGGATGATACATTTTGTGCCAGGTGCAAAACATGAAAGACTCCTGCTCACTGTTGAAATGACAACATTAAGTTTCAATCAGGACTCTCCCACCAAAGTGCTTCCACTTGATTAAAACCCCTTAATTGCCAGAGATAACTGCAGCGTGCCCTTTTATTTTTTCTTCCTGTCTCGCACTAAACATCCTCCACACCTACCATCGCAAATACTTATGTGGTAAATACACCTCCATCACCCAACTAAACAAACAGGAAGTTGGAAAAAAGCCCTTATTGTCCACAGACAACACGAGCTGCAGATGGATGTTATGGACTGAAAGATGAAGAAGATCCGTGCACCTCAGTGGGATTAAAGTCCACGTGGGACCAAGTCTCTCTTTCTGTCTGCGAGCAAAGTGTCCCAGGTCAGCTGGGTTTTCAGAGTGCAGCCTACAGACTTATGGTCACAGGAGTATCCCACAGGGCAGCAGTGCTTTGAGTCAGAGCAGCAGGTTGCCTGTCAAAACAAAAAATATTTGTTACACTGAGACGCTGCAGAGTTCGATTCTTAAACTGAAGAATCAGCTGAAACTGCAGGTGTTAATATTTTTTTAAACCTCACAGCTTCCAGTCAGACGGTGCTTTCCTAAGCTGCAGGTTTCAGTCACATTAGTTGCACGGTGTGTTTTACTAAGTGTAAGACTACATGAACAAATAAATAATCAATGTCCTGTTAATTCAAAACTGTTGCTGACCAGCTTTAAGCCACAACCTGTGATCCTAATGGTCAGGAAAAACGACACGTCCACCACCAAATTTAAAAAACACACACATCAGTAATCAGTGTGTTGGTTATTCTAGATGTGGCTTTCTGACATTTTAATGTGTGTGTTGGATATACATTTAGACTGAAGGTGCAGTTAAAGCACAGCTCTCCTGAATTTGTCAAATGTTCAGCAGTGAAAACAATGTCATGAAACTACATTGTGTTACTTTCCCTTTTAGTCAGACTTTGGTTTTGATTGTTTTTAAATTGCTATAGTGTGTGACGATCTTTCCTTTAACTGTGCCGCTCTGCTGTCACAGTGATAATTCCCCTGTCTAATGTCTTTGTCACTGATGTGCTCACCTGTAAAAAGCTGATTAGAAGACGGTTGCGTGTCTAAGAAAACCAGATTTCTCATTTACATGTTTAAAGCTCTGATCATTGCAGGTAGTTAATGCAACGGTTTAAATTCAAATGCACTACAGCTGCTACGATTATTTTTTCAATTAATCATTCTGTCTATAAAATTAAAGTAAATAGGTGTTAATATGGCTCAAATGTCTCATTTTGTCTAACAGCACAAAATCCAAATATTGTGTATGTTGCGCTTAAAAAATGGCTAAAAAAGATTAATCAGCTGATCAATCTGCTTTGATAATTGAATAATCTACTAATGTAGGAAACACTGATCGATTCCTGGATGTCTTTATACACAGTCACAAGCTTTGTTTGCATCAGTGATATTTGCAAACAAGAGATTTAATGTGACATTATCTAGATCAGATTCCTGTGTAACTTGTCCGTAGTGACTCTGTCAGCTGATTTTCTAATGTATAATCTATCTAATATTCATTTCACAATCAAGTTTAATCATATCTGAGTGTCCTGCAGACGCGTGAGGAACACGTCGCTCTGACACACGAAAGAGTAGTGGAACAAAATAAAACAGTACATGTGACGACAGCGGGAGACTGGTTGTTCAACAAGGCAGAAAACAGGAAGTGGCTTCAGTTTCTTTGGGTCATGTGACACAATGTTCACTTGTCACATTCTCCACGTTCAACAGGACCAAACCAGAAGAGACATTTCAAATTACATCACAGTAATTCTTACAAAACCAATTCCCCTACAACAAAGTGTGAAGTGTCGGTGTGAGTTTGGATTGTGAACGTACCCTGGGTGAGGGGCAGCAGGCCCACTCTGTGGCGGACATCTTGCAGCATGTTTCTTGTTTGGGGCAGCGAAACTCCCCCGTGCTGTCGCATGGTACGTCCGTGTCGTCCTCCGTGTCTCTCGGCTCGGACCGTACCACTTTGCTCTGAGGGAGGGTGTGGACCAGCGCGTCCTTCTTCTTCTCACATGTTCCCGTTTGCATGTTGCAGGTGTAGCCCTGAGGACAGCAGTGCTCGTGGTCCGCACAGCAAACCGCCTGAAGAGGAGAGAGAAGAAGAATCCGTTTCATGTAATGATAATAACAATAATAATTATAATAATAAACAAAGTGACAGTGGTGTGACTCAAGTGTTTTACACCTGCATTTCAAGACTACAATGAGGTTTTTTTGGATGGAAACAAACTTATTGGCTCATTAAAAATATTTTTACACAAAGCAAAAGTCAACCACAAAGATGTGTGTGTCCACATCTACATTCAGCTACATCATTATCATCAGCTGTAGAAACAGACAGATTTAATGGTGCCCCTGAAGAGGAAAGGCTTGGTTTCTTTTGTGATTTATGAGATTCATTTTATATTTTATTGCTCGTTATATGATGATTTACAGACTCTAAAGACTATGCTTTCCTCTGGTTTGTTGACTATGAAGAACTTGAATTGTGTTTTAGAAAACAATCTTTTTTTGTTGATTTGATTTCTAGAGATTGTGGGAGAACAGAAAGTTGTTTGTTTACAATAAAATATATAATATAATTCTGATTTTTCCTGACAACAGTATATTTTGTGTCATGTACATCCATGTGGTCTGAGCGATTGTATGTGTATGACAGCGACTAAACTCTGCATGATAAGTATTAGTTTGATAATTAAAAGTTAGGATCCGATCCAGTTTGTCAGTTTAATTATAGATTATATATAAAACAAGGTGATGTTAATTTTTCAAGAAAAACAAAAAAACATTTGTTTTGTGTGTTTTTAGTTATTGAAAAGTAAAACTTTATGCTAATTCTATGATAAATAATATCTAACTTTCATTTCCCTGAAAAACCATGTTGTGAAACATATCATATTGGTTACTGATATTTATTTTATATAAAAAAGTCTTTAGTCAACCTGACTTGTAGCCTATTCTTAAGAAAATATAAAAATATATGGCTGTTTTCAAGGAATTAAAAGAACAGAACTTTCTTGAATCCTATCTTCAGACACTTAATTTTTAAAGA